>NW_027634937.1:0-37874 GCF_949748355.1 Melanostigma gelatinosum
AAAAAAAATATTTTTTTAGTTACTTTGGAAAAAAAAATATTTTTTTAGTTACTTTGGAAAACAAATATTTTTTTAGTTACTTTGGAAAAAAAAATATTTTTTTAGTTACTTTGGGAAAAAAAATATTTTTTTAGTTACTTTGGAAAAAAAAATATTTTTTTAGTTACTTTGGAAAAAAATATATTTTTTTAGTTACTTTGGAAAAAAAATTATTTTTTTAGTTACTTTGGAAAAAAAAATATTTTTTTAGTTACTTTGGAGAAAAAAAATATCTTTTTAGTTACTTTGGAAAAAAAAAATATTTTTTTAGTTACTTTGGAAAAAAAAAATTTTTTTTAGTTACTTTGGAAAAAAAATATTTTTTTAGTTACTTTGGAAAAAAAAATATTTTTTTAGTTACTTTGGAAAAAAAAATATTTTTTTAGTTACTTTGGGAAAAAAAATATTTTTTTAGTTACTTTGGAAAAAAAAATATTTTTTTAGTTACTTTGGAAAAAAAAATATTTTTTTAGTTACTTTGGAAAAAAAAATATTTTTTTAGTTACTTTGGAAAAAAAAATATTTTTTAAGTTACTTTGGAAAAAAATATATTTTTTTAGTTACTTTGGAAAAAAATATATTTTTTTAGTTACTTTGGAAAAAAATATATTTTTTTAGTTACTTTGGAAAAAAATATATTTTTTTAGTTACTTTGGAAAAAAATATATTTTTTTAGTTACTTTGGAAAAAAATATATTTTTTTAGTTACTTTGGAAAAAAATATATTTTTTTAGTTACTTTGGAAAAAAAAATATTTTTTTAGTTACTTTGGAAAAAAAAATATTTTTTTAGTTACTTTGGAAAAAAAAATATTTTTTTAGTTACTTTGGAAAAAAAAAATATTTTTTTAGTTACTTTGGAAAAAAAAATATTTTTTTAGTTACTTTGGAAAAAAAAATATTTTTTTAGTTACTTTGGAAAAAAAATATTTTTTTAGTTACTTTGGAAAAAAATTTACTTTTTTAGTTACTTTGGAAAAAAAAATATTTTTTTAGTTACTTTGGAAAAAAAAATATTTTTTTAGTTACTTTGGAAAAAAAAATATTTTTTTAGTTACTTTGGAAAAAAAAATATTTTTTTAGTTACTTTTGAAAAAAAAATATTTTTTTAGTTACTTTGGAAAAAAAAAAATTTTTTTAGTTACTTTGGAAAACAAATATTTTTTTAGTTACTTTGGAAATTTTTTTACTTTTTTAGTTACTTTGGAAAAAAAAAATTTTTTTAGTTACTTTGGAAAAAAAGTTACTTTTTTAGTTACTTTGGGAAAAAAAATATTTTTTTAGTTACTTTGGAAAAAAAAATATTTTTTTAGTTACTTTGGAAAAAAAAATATTTTTTTAGTTACTTTGGGAAAAAAAATATTTTTTTAGTTACTTTGGAAAAAAAAATATTTTTTTAGTTACTTTGGAAAAAAAAATATTTTTTTAGTTACTTTGGAAAAAAAAATATTTTTTTAGTTACTTTGGAAAAAAAAATATTTTTTTAGTTACTTTGGAAAAAAAAATATTTTTTTAGTTACTTTGGAAAAAAAAATATTTTTTTAGTTACTTTGGGAAAAAAAATATTTTTTTAGTTACTTTGGAAAAAAAAATATTTTTTTAGTTACTTTGGAAAAAAAAATATTTTTTTAGTTACTTTGGAAAAAAAAATATTTTTTTAGTTACTTTGGAAAAAAAAATATTTTTTTAGTTACTTTGGAAAAAAATTTACTTTTTTAGTTACTTTGGAAAAAAAAATATTTTTTTAGTTACTTTGGAAAAAAAATATTTTTTTAGTTACTTTGGGGAAAAAAATATTTTTTTAGTTACTTTGGGAAAAAAAATATTTTTTTAGTTACTTTGGAAAAAAAAATATTTTTTTAGTTACTTTGGAAAAAAAAATATTTTTTTAGTTACTTTGGAAAAAAAAATATTTTTTTAGTTACTTTGGGAAAAAAAATATTTTTTTAGTTACTTTGGGAAAAAAAATATTTTTTTAGTTACTTTGGGAAAAAAAATATTTTTTTAGTTACTTTGGAAAAAAAAATATTTTTTTAGTTACTTTGGAAAAAAAAATATTTTTTTAGTTACTTTGGAAAAAAAAATATTTTTTTAGTTACTTTGGAAAAAAAAATATTTTTTTAGTTACTTTGGAAAAAAAAATATTTTTTTAGTTACTTTGGAAAAAAAAATATTTTTTTAGTTACTTTGGAAAAAAAAATATTTTTTTAGTTACTTTGGAAAAAAAAATATTTTTTTAGTTACTTTGGAAAAAAAAATATTTTTTTAGTTACTTTGGAAAAAAAAATATTTTTTTAGTTACTTTGGAAAAAAAAATATTTTTTTAGTTACTTTGGAAAAAAAAATATTTTTTTAGTTACTTTGGTAAAAAAAATATTTTTTTAGTTACTTTGGAAAAAAAAATATTTTTTTAGTTACTTTGGAAAAAAAAATATTTTTTTAGTTACTTTGGAAAAAAATATTTTTTTTTTGTTACTTTGGAAAAAAAAATATTTTTTTAGTTACTTTGGAAAAAAAAATATTTTTTTAGTTACTTTGGAAAAAAAAATATTTTTTTAGTTACTTTGGAAAAAAAAATATTTTTTTAGTTACTTTGGAAAAAAAAATATTTTTTTAGTTACTTTGGGAAAAAAATATTTTTTTAGTTACTTTGGGAAAAAAAATATTTTTTTAGTTACTTTGGAAAAAAAAATATTTTTTTAGTTACTTTGGAAAAAAAAATATTTTTTTAGTTACTTTGGAAAAAAAAATATTTTTTTAGTTACTTTGGAAAAAAAAATATTTTTTTAGTTACTTTGGAAAAAAAAATATTTTTTTAGTTACTTTGGAAAAAAAAATATTTTATTAGTTACTTTGGAAAAAAAAATATTTTTTTAGTTACTTTGGAAAAAATTTTACTTTTTTAGTTACTTTGGTAAAAAAAATATTTTTTTAGTTACTTTGGAAAAAAAAATATTTTTTTAGTTACTTTGGAAAAAAAAATATTTTTTTAGTTACTTTGGAAAAAAATATTTTTTTTTAGTTACTTTGGAAAAAAAAATATTTTTTTAGTTACTTTGGAAAAAAAATATTTTTTTAGTTACTTTGGAAAAAAAAATATTTTTTTAGTTACTTTGGAAAAAAAAATATTTTTTTAGTTACTTTGGAAAAAAAAATATTTTTTTTCGTTACTTTGGAAAAAAAAATATTTTTTTAGTTACTTTGGGAAAAAAAATATTTTTTTAGTTACTTTGGAAAAAAAAATATTTTTTTAGTTACTTTGGAAAAAAAAATATTTTTTTAGTTACTTTGGAAAAAAAAATATTTTTTTAGTTACTTTGGAAAAAAATATATTTTTTTAGTTACTTTGGAAAAAAATATATTTTTTTAGTTACTTTGGAAAAAAATTTACTTTTTTAGTTACTTTGGAAAAAAATATATTTTTTTAGTTACTTTGGAAAAAAATATATTTTTTTAGTTACTTTGGAAAAAAATTTATTTTTTTAGTTACTTTGGAAAAAAAATATTTTTTTAGTTACTTTGGAAAAAAAAAAATTTTTTTAGTTACTTTGGAAAAAAAAATATTTTTTTAGTTACTTTGGAAAAAAAAATATTTTTTTAGTTACTTTGGAAAAAAAAATATTTTTTTAGTTACTTTGGGAAAAAAAATATTTTTTTAGTTACTTTGGGAAAAAAAATATTTTTTTAGTTACTTTGGAAAAAAAAATATTTTTTTAGTTACTTTGGAAAAAAAAATATTTTTTTAGTTACTTTGGAAAAAAAAATATTTTTTTAGTTACTTTGGAAAAAAAAATATTTTTTTAGTTACTTTGGAAAAAAAAATATTTTTTTAGTTACTTTGGAAAAAAAAATATTTTTTTAGTTACTTTGGAAAAAAAAATATTTTTTTAGTTACTTTGGAAAAAATTTTACTTTTTTAGTTACTTTGGAAAAAAAAATATTTTTTTAGTTACTTTGGAAAAAAAAATATTTTTTTAGTTACTTTGGGAAAAAAAATATTTTTTTAGTTACTTTGGGAAAAAAAATATTTTTTTAGTTACTTTGGAAAAGAAAATTACTTTTTTAGTTACTTTGGAAAAAAAAATATTTTTTTAGTTACTTTGGGAAAAAAATATGTTTTTAGTTACTTTGGGAAAAAAAATATTTTTTTAGTTACTTTGGAAAAAAAAATATTTTTTTAGTTACTTTGGAAAAAAAAATTTTTTTAGTTACTTTGGAAAAAAAAATATTTTTTTAGTTACTTTGGAAAATTTTTTACTTTTTTAGTTACTTTGGAAAAAAAAATATTTTTTTAGTTACTTTGGAAAAAAAAATATTTTTTTAGTTACTTTGGAAAAAAAAATATTTTTTTAGTTACTTTGGAAAAAAAAATATTTTTTTAGTTACTTTGGAAAAAAAAATATTTTTTTAGTTACTTTGGAAAAAAAAATATTTTTTTAGTTACTTTGGAAAAAAAAATATCTTTTTAGTTACTTTGGAAAAAAAAAATATTTTTTTAGTTACTTTGGAAAAAAAAATATTTTTTTAGTTACTTTGGAAAAAAAATATTTTTTTAGTTACTTTGGAAAAAAAAATATTTTTTTAGTTACTTTGGAAAAAAAAATATTTTTTTAGTTACTTTGGGAAAAAAAATATTTTTTTAGTTACTTTGGAAAAAAAAATATTTTTTTAGTTACTTTGGAAAAAAAAATATTTTTTTAGTTACTTTGGAAAAAAAAATATTTTTTTAGTTACTTTGGAAAAAAAAATATTTTTTTAGTTACTTTGGAAAAAAAAATCTTTTTTTAGTTACTTTGGTAAAAAAAATCTTTTTTTAGTTACTTTGGAAAAAAATATATTTTTTTAGTTACTTTGGAAAAAAATATATTTTTTTAGTTACTTTGGAAAAAAATATATTTTTTAGTTACTTTGGAAAAAAAAATATTTTTTTAGTTACTTTGGAAAAAAAAATATTTTTTTAGTTACTTTGGAAAAAAATATATTTTTTTAGTTACTTTGGAAAAAAAAATATTTTTTTAGTTACTTTGGAAAAAAAAATATTTTTTTAGTTACTTTGGAAAAAAAAATATTTTTTTAGTTACTTTGGAAAAAAAAATATTTTTTTAGTTACTTTGGAAAAAAAAATATTTTTTTAGTTACTTTGGAAAAAAAAATATTTTTTTAGTTACTTTGGAAAAAAAAATACTTTTTTAGTTACTTTGGAAAAAAAAATATTTTTTTAGTTACTTTGGAAAAAAAAATATTTTTTTAGTTACTTTGGGAAAAAAAATATTTTTTTAGTTACTTTGGAAAAAAAAATATTTTTTTAGTTACTTTGGAAAAAAAAATATTTTTTTAGTTACTTTGGAAAAAAAAATATTTTTTTAGTTACTTTGGAAAAAAAAATATTTTTTTAGTTACTTTGGAAAAAAAAATATTTTTTTAGTTACTTTGGAAAAAAAAAAATTTTTTTAGTTACTTTGGAAAAAAATTTACTTTTTTAGTTACTTTGGAAAAAAAAATATTTTTTTAGTTACTTTGGAAAAAAAAATATTTTTTTAGTTACTTTGGGAAAAAAATATATTTTTTTAGTTACTTTGGGAAAAAAAATATTTTTTAGTTACTTTGGAAAAAAAAATATTTTTTTAGTTACTTTGGAAAAAAAAATATTTTTTTAGTTACTTTGGAAAAAAAAATATTTTTTTAGTTACTTTGGAAAAAAATTTACTTTTTTAGTTACTTTGGAAAAAAAAATATTTTTTTAGTTACTTTGGAAAAAAAAATATTTTTTTAGTTACTTTGGGAAAAAAAATATTTTTTTAGTTACTTTGGAAAAAAAAATATTTTTTTTAGTTACTTTGGAAAAAAAAATATTTTTTTAGTTACTTTGGAAAAAAAATATTTTTTTAGTTACTTTGGAAAAAAAAATATTTTTTTAGTTACTTTGGAAAAAAAAATATCTTTTTAGTTACTTTGGAAAAAAAAAATATTTTTTTAGTTACTTTGGAAAAAAAAATATTTTTTTAGTTACTTTGGAAAAAAAAAATTTTTTTTAGTTACTTTGGAAAAAAATATATTTTTTTAGTTACTTTGGAAAAAAAAATATTTTTTTTAGTTACTTTGGAAAAAAAAATATTTTTTTAGTTACTTTGGAAAAAAAAATATTTTTTTAGTTACTTTGGGAAAAAAAATATTTTTTTAGTTACTTTGGAAAAAAAAATATTTTTTTAGTTACTTTGGAAAAAAAAATATTTTTTTAGTTACTTTGGAAAAAAAAATATTTTTTTAGTTACTTTGGAAAAAAAAATATTTTTTTAGTTACTTTGGAAAAAAAAATATTTTTTTAGTTACTTTGGTAAAAAAAATATTTTTTTAGTTACTTTGGAAAAAAATATATTTTTTTAGTTACTTTGGAAAAAAAATATTTTTTTAGTTACTTTGGAAAAAAAAATATTTTTTTAGTTACTTTGGAAAAAAAAATATTTTTTTAGTTACTTTGGAAAAAAATATATTTTTTTAGTTACTTTGGAAAAAAATATATTTTTTTAGTTACTTTGGAAAAAAAAATATTTTTTTAGTTACTTTGGAAAAAAAAATATTTTTTTAGTTACTTTGGAAAAAAAAATATTTTTTTAGTTACTTTGGGAAAAAAAATACTTTTTTAGTTACTTTGGAAAAAAATATATTTTTTTAGTTACTTTGGAAAAAAAAATATTTTTTTAGTTACTTTGGGAAAAAAAATATTTTTTTAGTTACTTTGGAAAAAAAAATATTTTTTTAGTTACTTTGGAAAAAAATATATTTTTTTAGTTACTTTGGAAAAAAATATATTTTTTTAGTTACTTTGGAAAAAAAAATATTTTTTTAGTTACTTTGGAAAAAAAAATATTTTTTTAGTTACTTTGGAAAAAAAAGATTTTTTTTAGTTACTTTGGAAAAAAAAATACTTTTTTAGTTACTTTGGAAAAAAAAAAATTTTTTTAGTTACTTTGGAAAAAAAAATATTTTTTTAGTTACTTTGGGAAAAAAATATTTTTTTAGTTACTTTGGAAAAAAAAATATTTTTTTAGTTACTTTGGAAAAAAAAATATTTTTTTAGTTACTTTGGAAAAAAAAATATTTTTTTAGTTACTTTGGAAAAAAAATATTTTTTTAGTTACTTTGGAAAAAAAAATATTTTTTTAGTTACTTTGGAAAAAAAAATATTTTTTTAGTTACTTTGGAAAAAAAATATTTTTTTAGTTACTTTGGAAAAAAAAATATTTTTTTAGTTACTTTGGAAAAAAAAATATTTTTTTAGTTACTTTGGAAAAAAAAATATTTTTTTAGTTACTTTGGAAAAAAAAATATTTTTTTAGTTACTTTGGAAAAAAAATATATTTTTTTAGTTACTTTGGAAAAAAAAATATTTTTTTAGTTACTTTGGAAAAAAAAATATTTTTTTAGTTACTTTGGGAAAAAAAATATTTTTTTAGTTACTTTGGAAAAAAAAATATTTTTTTAGTTACTTTGGAAAAAAATTTACTTTTTTAGTTACTTTGGAAAAAAAAATATTTTTTTAGTTACTTTGGAAAAAAAAATATTTTTTTAGTTACTTTGGGAAAAAAAATATTTTTTTAGTTACTTTGGGAAAAAAAATATTTTTTTAGTTACTTTGGAAAAAAAAATATTTTTTTAGTTACTTTGGAAAAAAAAATATTTTTTTAGTTACTTTGGAAAAAAAAATATCTTTTTAGTTACTTTGGAAAAAAAAAATATTTTTTTAGTTACTTTGGAAAAAAAAATATTTTTTTAGTTACTTTGGAAAAAAAATATATTTTTTAGTTACTTTGGAAAAAAATATATTTTTTTAGTTACTTTGGAAAAAAAAATATTTTTTTAGTTACTTTGGGAAAAAAAATATTTTTTTAGTTACTTTGGAAAAAAAAATATTTTTTTAGTTACTTTGGAAAAAAAAATATTTTTTTAGTTACTTTGGAAAAAAAAATATTTTTTTAGTTACTTTGGAAAAAAAAATATTTTTTTAGTTACTTTGGAAAAAAAAATCTTTTTTTAGTTACTTTGGTAAAAAAAATATTTTTTTAGTTACTTTGGAAAAAAATATATTTTTTTAGTTACTTTGGAAACAAAAATATTTTTTTAGTTACTTTGGAAAAAAAAATATTTTTTTAGTTACTTTGGAAAAAAAAATATTTTTTTAGTTACTTTGGAAAAAAATATATTTTTTTAGTTACTTTGGAAAAAAAAATATTTTTTTAGTTACTTTGGAAAAAAAAATATTTTTTTAGTTACTTTGGAAAAAAAAATATTTTTTTAGTTACTTTGGAAAAAAATATATTTTTTTAGTTACTTTGGAAAAAAATAATACTTTTTTAGTTACTTTGGAAAAAAAAATATTTTTTTAGTTACTTTGGAAAAAAAAATATTTTTTTAGTTACTTTGGGAAAAAAAATATTTTTTTAGTTACTTTGGAAAAAAATATATTTTTTTAGTTACTTTGGAAAAAAATATATTTTTTTAGTTACTTTGGAAAAAAATATATTTTTTTAGTTACTTTGGAAAAAAAAATATTTTTTTAGTTACTTTGGAAAAAAAAATATTTTTTTAGTTACTTTGGAAAAAAAAGAATTTTTTTAGTTACTTTGGAAAAAAAAATACTTTTTTAGTTACTTTGGAAAAAAAAAATTTTTTTTAGTTACTTTGGAAAAAGAAATATTTTTTTAGTTACTTTGGGAAAAAAAATATTTTTTTAGTTACTTTGGAAAAAAAAATATTTTTTTAGTTACTTTGGAAAAAAAAATATTTTTTTAGTTACTTTGGAAAAAAAAATATTTTTTTAGTTACTTTGGAAAAAAAAATATTTTTTTAGTTACTTTGGAAAAAAAAATATTTTTTTAGTTACTTTGGAAAAAAAAATATTTTTTTAGTTACTTTGGAAAAAAAATATTTTTTTAGTTACTTTGGAAAAAAAAATATTTTTTTAGTTACTTTGGAAAAAAAAATATTTTTTTAGTTACTTTGGAAAAAAAAATATTTTTTTAGTTACTTTGGAAAAAAAATTATTTTTTTAGTTACTTTGGAAAAAAAAATATTTTTTTAGTTACTTTGGAAAAAAAAATATTTTTTTAGTTACTTTGGAAAAAAAAATATTTTTTTAGTTACTTTGGGAAAAAAAATATTTTTTTAGTTACTTTGGAAAAAAAAATATTTTTTTAGTTACTTTGGAAAAAAATTTACTTTTTTAGTTACTTTGGAAAAAAAAATATTTTTTTAGTTACTTTGGAAAAAAAATATTTTTTTAGTTACTTTGGAAAAAAAAATATTTTTTTAGTTACTTTGGAAAAAAAAATATTTTTTTAGTTACTTTGGAAAAAAAAATATTTTTTTAGTTACTTTGGAAAAAAAATATATTTTTTTAGTTACTTTGGAAAAAAAAATATTTTTTTAGTTACTTTGGAAAAAAAAATATTTTTTTAGTTACTTTGGGAAAAAAAATATTTTTTTAGTTACTTTGGAAAAAAAAATATTTTTTTAGTTACTTTGGAAAAAAATTTACTTTTTTAGTTACTTTGGAAAAAAAAATATTTTTTTAGTTACTTTGGAAAAAAAAATATTTTTTTAGTTACTTTGGGAAAAAAAATATTTTTTTAGTTACTTTGGGAAAAAAATTATTTTTTTAGTTACTTTGGAAAAAAAAATATTTTTTTAGTTACTTTGGAAAAAAAATATTTTTTTTAGTTACTTTGGAAAAAAATATATTTTTTTAGTTACTTTGGAAAAAAAAATATTTTTTTAGTTACTTTGGGAAAAAAATATTTTTTTAGTTACTTTGGAAAAAAAAATATTTTTTTAGTTACTTTGGAAAAAAAAATATTTTTTTAGTTACTTTGGAAAAAAAAATTTTTTTTAGTTACTTTGGAAAAAAAAATATTTTTTTAGTTACTTTGGAAAAAAATATATTTTTTTAGTTACTTTGGAAAAAAATATATTTTTTTAGTTACTTTGGAAAAAAAAATATTTTTTTAGTTACTTTGGGAAAAAAAATATTTTTTTAGTTACTTTGGAAAAAAAAATATTTTTTTAGTTACTTTGGAAAAAAATTTACTTTTTTAGTTACTTTGGAAAAAAAAATATTTTTTTAGTTACTTTGGAAAAAAAAATATTTTTTTAGTTACTTTGGGAAAAAAATATTTTTTTAGTTACTTTGGGAAAAAAATTATTTTTTTAGTTACTTTGGAAAAAAAAATATTTTTTTAGTTACTTTGGAAAAAAAAATATTTTTTTAGTTACTTTGGAAAAAAAAATATCTTTTTAGTTACTTTGGAAAAAAAAAATATTTTTTTAGTTACTTTGGAAAAAAAAATATTTTTTTAGTTACTTTGGAAAAAAAATATTTTTTTTAGTTACTTTGGAAAAAAATATATTTTTTTAGTTACTTTGGAAAAAAAAATATTTTTTTAGTTACTTTGGGAAAAAAATATTTTTTTAGTTACTTTGGAAAAAAAAATATTTTTTTAGTTACTTTGGAAAAAAAAATATTTTTTTAGTTACTTTGGAAAAAAAAATATTTTTTTAGTTACTTTGGAAAAAAAAATATTTTTTTAGTTACTTTGGAAAAAAATATATTTTTTTAGTTACTTTGGAAAAAAATATATTTTTTTAGTTACTTTGGAAAAAAAAATATTTTTTTAGTTACTTTGGAAAAAAAAATATTTTTTTAGTTACTTTGGAAAAAAAAATATTTTTTTAGTTACTTTGGAAAAAAAATACTTTTTTAGTTACTTTGGAAAAAAAAATATTTTTTTAGTTACTTTGGAAAAAAAAATATTTTTTTAGTTACTTTGGGAAAAAAATATTTTTTTAGTTACTTTGGAAAAAAAAATATTTTTTTAGTTACTTTGGAAAAAAATATATTTTTTTAGTTACTTTGGAAAAAAATATATTTTTTTAGTTACTTTGGAAAAAAAAATATTTTTTTAGTTACTTTGGAAAAAAAAATATTTTTTTAGTTACTTTGGAAAAAAAAGAATTTTTTTAGTTACTTTGGAAAAAAAATACTTTTTTAGTTACTTTGGAAAAAAAAAAAATTTTTTAGTTACTTTGGAAAAAAAAATATTTTTTTAGTTACTTTGGGAAAAAAAATATTTTTTTAGTTACTTTGGAAAAAAAAATATTTTTTTAGTTACTTTGGAAAAAAAAATATTTTTTTAGTTACTTTGGAAAAAAAAATATTTTTTTAGTTACTTTGGAAAAAAAAATATTTTTTTAGTTACTTTGGAAAAAAAAATATTTTTTTAGTTACTTTGGAAAAAAAAATATTTTTTTAGTTACTTTGGAAAAAAAAATATTTTTTTAGTTACTTTGGAAAAAAAATATTTTTTTAGTTACTTTGGAAAAAAAAATATTTTTTTAGTTACTTTGGAAAAAAAAATATTTTTTTAGTTACTTTGGAAAAAAAAATATTTTTTTAGTTACTTTGGAAAAAAATATATTTTTTTAGTTACTTTGGAAAAAAAATATATTTTTTTAGTTACTTTGGAAAAAAAAATATTTTTTTAGTTACTTTGCAAAAAAAAATATTTTTTTAGTTACTTTGGGAAAAAAAATATTTTTTTAGTTACTTTGGAAAAAAAAATATTTTTTTAGTTACTTTGGAAAAAAATTTACTTTTTTAGTTACTTTGGAAAAAAAAATATTTTTTTAGTTACTTTGGAAAAAAAAATATTTTTTTAGTTACTTTGGGAAAAAAAATATTTTTTTAGTTACTTTGGGAAAAAAAATATTTTTTTAGTTACTTTGGAAAAAAAAATATTTTTTTAGTTACTTTGGAAAAAAAAATATTTTTTTAGTTACTTTGGAAAAAAAAATATTTTTTTAGTTACTTTGGAAAAAAAAATACTTTTTTAGTTACTTTGGAAAAAAAAATATTTTTTTAGTTACTTTGGAAAAAAAAATATTTTTTTAGTTACTTTGGGAAAAAAAATATTTTTTTAGTTACTTTGGAAAAAAAATATTTTTTTAGTTACTTTGGAAAAAAAAATATTTTTTTAGTTACTTTGGAAAAAAAAATATTTTTTTAGTTACTTTGGAAAAAAAAATTTTTTTTTAGTTACTTTGGAAAAAAAAATATTTTTTTAGTTACTTTGGGAAAAAAAATATTTTTTTAGTTACTTTGGAAAAAAAATATTTTTTTAGTTACTTTGGAAAAAAAATATTTTTTTAGTTACTTTGGAAAAAAAATTATTTTTTTAGTTACTTTGGAAAAAAAAATATTTTTTTAGTTACTTTGGAAAAAAAAATATCTTTTTAGTTACTTTGGAAAAAAAAAATATTTTTTTAGTTACTTTGGAAAAAAAAATATTTTTTTAGTTACTTTGGAAAAAAAATATTTTTTTAGTTACTTTGGAAAAAAAAATATTTTTTTAGTTACTTTGGAAAAAAAATATTTTTTTAGTTACTTTGGGAAAAAAAATATTTTTTTAGGTACTTTGGAAAAAAAAATATTTTTTTAGTTACTTTGGAAAAAAAAATATTTTTTTAGTTACTTTGGAAAAAAAAATATTTTTTTAGTTACTTTGGAAAAAAAAATATTTTTTTAGTTACTTTGGAAAAAAAAAATCTTTTTTTAGTTACTTTGGTAAAAAAAATATTTTTTTAGTTACTTTGGAAAAAAATATATTTTTTTAGTTACTTTGGAAAAAAATATATTTTTTTAGTTACTTTGGAAAAAAATATATTTTTTTAGTTACTTTGGAAAAAAAAATATTTTTTTAGTTACTTTGGAAAAAAATATATATTTTTTAGTTACTTTGGAAAAAAATATATTTTTTTAGTTACTTTGGAAAAAAAAATATTTTTTTAGTTACTTTGGAAAAAAAAATATTTTTTTAGTTACTTTGGAAAAAAAAATATTTTTTTAGTTACTTTGGAAAAAAAAATACTTTTTTAGTTACTTTGGAAAAAAAATATCTTTTTAGTTACTTTGGAAAAAAAAAATATTTTTTTAGTTACTTTGGAAAAAAAAATATTTTTTTAGTTACTTTGGAAAAAAAAATATTTTTTTAGTTACTTTGGAAAAAAAATATTTTTTTAGCTACTTTGGAAAAAAAAATATTTTTTTAGTTACTTTGGAAAAGAATATATTTTTTTAGTTACTTTGGAAAAAAATTTACTTTTTTAGTTACTTTGGAAAAAAGAATATTTTTTTAGTTACTTTGGAAAAAAAAATATTTTTTTAGTTACTTTGGGAAAAAAAATATTTTTTTAGTTACTTTGGAAAAAATATATATTTTTTTAGTTACTTTGGAAAAAAAAAAATTTTTTAGTTACTTTGGAAAAAAAATATTTTTTTAGTTACTTTGGAAAAAAAAATATTTTTTTAGTTACTTTGGAAAAAAATATATTTTTTTAGTTACTTTGGGAAAAAAAATATTTTTTTAGTTACTTTGGAAAAAAAAATATTTTTTTAGTTACTTTGGAAAAAAAAATATTTTTTTAGTTACTTTGGAAAAAAAAATATTTTTTTAGTTACTTTGGAAAAAAAAATATTTTTTTAGTTACTTTGGAAAAAAAAATATTTTTTTAGTTACTTTGGAAAAAAAAATATTTTTTTAGTTACTTTGGAAAAAAAAATACTTTTTTAGTTACTTTGGAAAAAAAAATATTTTTTTAGTTACTTTGGAAAAAAAAATATTTTTTTAGTTACTTTGGAAAAAAAAATACTTTTTTAGTTACTTTGGGAAAAAAAATACTTTTTTAGTTACTTTGGAAAAAAAATACTTTTTTAGTTACTTTGGGAAAAAAAATATATTTTTAGTTACTTTGGAAAAAAAAATATTTTTTTAGTTACTTTGGAAAAAAAAATATTTTTTTAGTTACTTTGGAAAAAAAAATATCTTTTTAGTTACTTTGGAAAAAAAAAATATTTTTTTAGTTACTTTGGAAAAAAAAATATTTTTTTAGTTACTTTGGAAAAAAAATATTTTTTTAGTTACTTTGGAAAAAAAAATATTTTTTTAGTTACTTTGGAAGAAAATATATTTTTTTAGTTACTTTGGAAAAAAAAATATTTTTTTAGTTACTTTGGAAAAAAAAATATTTTTTTAGTTACTTTGGAAAAAAAAATATTTTTTTAGTTACTTTGGAAAAAAAAATATTTTTTTAGTTACTTTGGAAAAAAAAATATTTTTTTAGTTACTTTGGAAAAAAAAATATTTTTTTAGTTACTTTGGAAAAAAAAATATTTTTTTAGTTACTTTGGAAAAAAAAATATTTTTTTAGTTACTTTGGAAAAAAAAAAAAAATTTTAGTTACTTTGGAAAAAAAAAATATTTTTTTAGTTACTTTGGAAAAAAAAATATTTTTTTAGTTACTTTGGAAAAAAAAATATTTTTTTAGTTACTTTGGAAAAAAAAATATTTTTTTAGTTACTTTGGAAAAAAAAATATTTTTTTAGTTACTTTGGAAAAAAAAATATTTTTTTAGTTACTTTGGAAAAAAAAATATTTTTTTAGTTACTTTGGAAAAAAAGTTACTTTTTTAGTTACTTTGGAAAAAAAAATATTTTTTTAGTTACTTTGGAAAAAAAAATATTTTTTTAGTTACTTTGGAAAAAAAAATATTTTTTTAGTTACTTTGGAAAAAAATATATTTTTTAGTTACTTTGGAAAAAAATATATTTTTTTAGTTACTTTGGAAAAAAAAATATTTTTTTAGTTACTTTGGAAAAGAAAATATTTTTTTAGTTACTTTGGAAAAAAAAATATTTTTTTAGTTACTTTGGAAAAAAAAATATTTTTTTAGTTACTTTGGAAAAAAATATATTTTTTTAGTTACTTTGGAAAAAAATATATTTTTTTAGTTACTTTGGAAAAAAAAATATTTTTTTAGTTACTTTGGAAAAAAATATATTTTTTTAGTTACTTTGGAAAAAAAAATATTTTTTTAGTTACTTTGGAAAAAAAATATTTTTTTAGTTACTTTGGGAAAAAAAATATTTTTTTATTTACTTTGGAAAAAAAAATATTTTTTTAGTTACTTTGGAAAAAAAAATATTTTTTTAGTTACTTTGGAAAAAAAAATATTTTTTTAGTTACTTTGGAAAAAAAAAATTTTTTTTAGTTACTTTGGAAAAAAAAATATTTTTTTAGTTACTTTGGAAAAAAAAATATTTTTTTAGTTACTTTGGAAAAAAAAATATTTTTTTAGTTACTTTGGAAAAAAATTTACTTTTTTAGTTACTTTGGAAAAAAAAATATTTTTTTAGTTACTTTGGAAAAAAAAATATTTTTTTAGTTACTTTGGAAAAAAAAATATTTTCTTAGTTACTTTGGAAAAAAAAATATTTTTTTAGTTACTTTGGGAAAAAATATATTTTTTTAGTTACTTTGGAAAAAAAAATATTTTTTTAGTTACTTTGGAAAAAAATATATTTTTTTAGTTACTTTGGAAAAAAAATTATTTTTTTAGTTACTTTGGGAAAAAAAATATTTTTTTAGTTACTTTGGAAAAAATTATTTTTTTAGTTACTTTGGAAAAAAATATATTTTTTTAGTTACTTTGGAAAAAAAAATATTTTTTTAGTTACTTTGGAAAAAAAAATATTTTTTTAGTTACTTTGGAAAAAAAAATATTTTTTTAGTTACTTTGGAAAAAAAAATATTTTTTTAGTTACTTTGGAAAAAAATTATTTTTTTAGTTACTTTGGAAAAAAAAATATTTTTTTAGTTACTTTGGAAAAAAAAATATTTTTTTAGTTACTTTGGGAAAAAAAATATTTTTTTAGTTACTTTGGAAAAAAAAATATTTTTTTAGTTACTTTGGAAAAAAAAATATTTTTTTAGTTACTTTGGAAAAAAAAATATTTTTTTAGTTACTTTGGAAAAAAAAATATTTTTTTAGTTACTTTGGAAAAAAAAATATTTTTTTAGTTACTTTGGTAAAAAAAATATTTTTTTAGTTACTTTGGAAAAAAAAATATTTTTTTAGTTACTTTGGTAAAAAAAATATTTTTTTAGTTACTTTGGAAAAAAAAATATTTTTTTAGTTACTTTGGAAAAAAAAATATTTTTTTAGTTACTTTGGGAAAAAAAATATTTTTTTAGTTACTTTGGAAAAAAAAATATTTTTTTAGTTACTTTGGAAAAAGAAATATTTTTTTAGTTACTTTGGAAAAAAATATATTTTTTTAGTTACTTTGGAAAAGAATATATTTTTTTAGTTACTTTGGAAAAAATTTTACTTTTTTAGTTACTTTGGAAAAAAAAATATTTTTTTAGTTACTTTGGAAAAAAAAATATTTTTTTAGTTACTTTGGAAAAAAAAATATTTTTTTAGTTACTTTGGGAAAAAAAATATTTTTTTAGTTACTTTGGAAAAAAAAATATTTTTTTAGTTACTTTGGAAAAAAAAATATTTTTTTAGTTACTTTGGAAAAAAAAATATTTTTTTAGTTACTTTGGAAAAAAAAATATTTTTTTAGTTACTTTGGAAAAAAAAATATTTTTGTAGTTACTTTGGAAAAAGAAATATTTTTTTAGTTACTTTGGAAAAAAATATATTTTTTTAGTTACTTTGGAAAAGAATATATTTTTTTAGTTACTTTGGAAAAAAATTTACTTTTTTAGTTACTTTGGAAAAAAAATATTTTTTTAGTTACTTTGGAAAAAAAAATATTTTTTTAGTTACTTTGGAAAAAAAAATATTTTTTTAGTTACTTTGGAAAAAAAAATATTTTTTTAGTTACTTTGGAAAAAAAAATATTTTTTTAGTTACTTTGGAAAAAAAAATATTTTTTTAGTTACTTTGGAAAAAAAAATATTTTTTTAGTTACTTTGGAAAAAAAAATATTTTTTTAGTTACTTTGGAAAAAAAAATATTTTTTTAGTTACTTTGGGAAAAAAAATATTTTTGTAGTTACTTTGGAAAAAGAAATATTTTTTTAGTTACTTTGGAAAAAAATATATTTTTTTAGTTACTTTGGAAAAGAATATATTTTTTTAGTTACTTTGGAAAAAAATTTACTTTTTTAGTTACTTTGGAAAAAAAATATTTTTTTAGTTACTTTGGAAAAAAAAATATTTTTTTAGTTACTTTGGAAAAAAAAATATTTTTTTAGTTACTTTGGAAAAAAAAATATTTTTTTAGTTACTTTGGAAAAAAAAATATTTTTTTAGTTACTTTGGGAAAAAAAATATTTTTTTAGTTACTTTGGAAAAAAAAATATTTTTTTAGTTACTTTGGAAAAAAAATATTTTTTTAGTTACTTTGGAAAAAAAAATATTTTTTTAGTTACTTTGGAAAAAAAAATATTTTTTTAGTTACTTTGGAAAAATTTTTACTTTTTTAGTTACTTTGGGAAAAAAAATATTTTTTTAGTTACTTTGGAAAAAAAAATATTTTTTTAGTTACTTTGGAAAAAAAAATATTTTTTTAGTTACTTTGGAAAAAAAATATTTTTTTAGTTACTTTGGAAAAAAAAATATTTTTTTAGTTACTTTGGGAAAAAAAATATTTTTGTAGTTACTTTGGGAAAAAAAATATTTTTTTAGTTACTTTGGAAAAAAAAATATTTTTTTAGTTACTTTGGAAAAAAAAATATTTTTTTAGTTACTTTGGAAAAAAAAATATTTTTTTAGTTACTTTGGAAAAAAAATATTTTTTTAGCTACTTTGGAAAAAAAAATATTTTTTTAGTTACTTTGGAAAAAAAAATATTTTTTTAGTTACTTTGGAAAAAAAAAATATTTTTTTAGTTACTTTGGAAAAAAAAAATTTTTTTAGTTACTTTGGAAAAAAAAATATTTTTTTAGTTACTTTGGAAAAAAAATATTTTTTTAGCTACTTTGGAAAAAAAAATATTTTTTTAGTTACTTTGGAAAAAAAAATATTTTTTTAGTTACTTTGGGAAAAAAAATATTTTTTTAGTTACTTTGGAAAAAAAAATATTTTTTTAGTTACTTTGGAAAAAAAAATATTTTTTTAGTTACTTTGGAAAAAAAAATATTTTTTTAGTTACTTTGGAAAAAAAATATTTTTTTAGTTACTTTGGGAAAAAAAATATTTTTTTAGTTACTTTGGTAAAAAAAATATTTTTTTAGTTACTTTGGAAAAAAAAATATTTTTTTAGTTACTTTGGAAAAAAAAATATTTTTTTAGTTACTTTGGGAAAAAAAATATTTTTTTAGTTACTTTGGAAAAAAAATATTTTTTTAGTTACTTTGGAAAAAAAAATATTTTTTTAGTTACTTTGGAAAAAAAAATATTTTTTTAGTTACTTTGGAAAAAAAATATTTTTTTAGTTACTTTGGAAAAAAAATATTTTTTTAGTTACTTTGGAAAAAGAAATATTTTTTTAGTTACTTTGGAAAAAAATATATTTTTTTAGTTACTTTGGAAAAGAATATATTTTTTTAGTTACTTTGGAAATTTTTTTACTTTTTTAGTTACTTTGGAAAAAAAAATATTTTTTTAGTTACTTTGGAAAAAAAAATATTTTTTTAGTTACTTTGGAAAAAAAAATATTTTTTTAGTTACTTTGGAAAAAAAAATATTTTTTTAGTTACTTTGGGAAAAAAATATTTTTTTAGTTACTTTGGAAAAAAAAATATTTTTTTAGTTACTTTGGAAAAAAAAATATTTTTTTAGTTACTTTGGAAAAAAAAATATTTTTTTAGTTACTTTGGAAAAAAAAATATTTTTTTAGTTACTTTGGAAAAAAATTTACTTTTTTAGTTACTTTGGAAAAAAAAATATTTTTTTAGTTACTTTGGAAAAAAAAATATTTTTTTAGTTACTTTGGAAAAAAAAATATTTTTTTAGTTACTTTGGAAAAAAAAATATTTTTTTAGTTACTTTGGAAAAAAAAATATTTTTTTAGTTACTTTGGAAAAAAAAATATTTTTTTAGTTACTTTGGAAAAAAAAATATTTTTTTAGTTACTTTGGAAAAAAAAATATTTTTTTAGTTACTTTGGAAAAAAAAATATTTTTTTAGTTACTTTGGTAAAAAAAATATTTTTTTAGTTACTTTGGAAAAAAATATATTTTTTTAGTTACTTTGGAAAAAAATATATTTTTTTAGTTACTTTGGAAAAAAAAATATTTTTTTAGTTACTTTGGAAAAAAAAATATTTTTTTAGTTACTTTGGAAAAAAAAATATTTTTTTAGTTACTTTGGAAAAAAAAATATTTTTTTAGTTACTTTGGAAAAAAAAATATTTTTTTAGTTACTTTGGAAAAAAAAATATTTTTTTAGTTACTTTGGAAAAAAAAATATTTTTTTAGTTACTTTGGAAAAAAGAATATTTTTTTAGTTACTTTGGAAAAAAAAATATTTTTTTAGTTACTTTGGAAAAAAAAAAATTTTTTTAGTTACTTTGGAAAAAAATTTACTTTTTTAGTTACTTTGGAAAAAAATATATTTTTTTAGTTACTTTGGAAAAAAGAATATTTTTTTAGTTACTTTGGAAAAAAAAATATTTTTTTAGTTACTTTGGAAAAAAAAATATTTTTTTAGTTACTTTGGAAAAAAAAATATTTTTTTAGTTACTTTGGAAAAAAAAATATTTTTTTAGTTACTTTGGAAAAAAAAATATTTTTTTAGTTACTTTGGTAAAAAAAATATTTTTTTAGTTACTTTGGAAAAAAAAATATTTTTTTAGTTACTTTGGAAAAAAAAATATTTTTTTAGTTACTTTGGAAAAAAAAATATTTTTTTAGTTACTTTGGAAAAAAAAATATTTTTTTAGTTACTTTGGAAAAAAAAATATTTTTTTAGTTACTTTGGAAAAAAAAATATTTTTTTAGTTACTTTGGAAAAAAAAATATTTTTTTAGTTACTTTGGAAAAAAAAATATTTTTTTAGTTACTTTGGAAAAAAAAATATTTTTTTAGTTACTTTGGAAAAAAGAATATTTTTTTAGTTACTTTGGAAAAAAAAATATTTTTTTAGTTACTTTGGAAAAAAAAAAATTTTTTTAGTTACTTTGGAAAAAAATTTACTTTTTTAGTTACTTTGGAAAAAAATATATTTTTTTAGTTACTTTGGAAAAAAAAATATTTTTTTAGTTACTTTGGAAAAAAAAATATTTTTTTAGTTACTTTGGAAAAAAAAATATTTTTTTAGTTACTTTGGAAAAAAAAATATTTTTTTAGTTACTTTGGAAAAAAAAATATTTTTTTAGTTACTTTGGAAAAAAAAATATTTTTTTAGTTACTTTGGAAAAAAAAATATTTTTTTAGTTACTTTGGAAAAAAAAATACTTTTTTAGTTACTTTGGAAAAAAAAATATTTTTTTAGTTACTTTGGAAAAAAAAATATTTTTTTAGTTACTTTGGGAAAAAAATATTTTTTTAGTTACTTTGGAAAAAAAGTTACTTTTTTAGTTACTTTGGAAAAAAAATATTTTTTTAGTTACTTTGGAAAAAAAAATATTTTTTTAGTTACTTTGGAAAAAAAAATATTTTTTTAGTTACTTTGGAAAAAAAAATATTTTTTTAGTTACTTTGGAAAAAAAAATATTTTTTTAGTTACTTTGGAAAAAAAAATATTTTTTTAGTTACTTTGGAAAAAAAAATATTTTTTTAGTTACTTTGGAAAAAAAAATATTTTTTTAGTTACTTTGGAAAAAAAATATTTTTTTAGTTACTTTGGAAAAAAAATATTTTTTTAGTTACTTTGGAAAAAAAAATATTTTTTTAGTTACTTTGGAAAAAAAATATTTTTTTAGTTACTTTGGAAAAAAAAATATTTTTTTAGTTACTTTGGAAAAAAAATATTTTTTTAGTTACTTTGGAAAAAATTTTACTTTTTTAGTTACTTTGGAAAAAAAATATTTTTTTAGTTACTTTGGAAAAAAAAATATTTTTTTAGTTACTTTGGAAAAAAAAATATTTTTTTAGTTACTTTGGAAAAAAAATATTTTTTTAGTTACTTTGGAAAAAAAAATATTTTTTTAGTTACTTTGGGAAAAAAAATATTTTTGTAGTTACTTTGGGAAAAAAAATATTTTTTTAGTTACTTTGGAAAAAAAAATATTTTTTTAGTTACTTTGGAAAAAAAAATATTTTTTTAGTTACTTTGGAAAAAAAAATATTTTTTTAGTTACTTTGGAAAAAAAATATTTTTTTAGCTACTTTGGAAAAAAAAATATTTTTTTAGTTACTTTGGAAAAAAAAATATTTTTTTAGTTACTTTGGAAAAAAAAAATATTTTTTTAGTTACTTTGGAAAAAAAAAAATTTTTTTAGTTACTTTGGAAAAAAAAATATTTTTTTAGTTACTTTGGAAAAAAAATATTTTTTTAGCTACTTTGGAAAAAAAAATATTTTTTTAGTTACTTTGGAAAAAAAAATATTTTTTTAGTTACTTTGGGAAAAAAAATATTTTTTTAGTTACTTTGGAAAAAAAAATATTTTTTTAGTTACTTTGGAAAAAAAAATATTTTTTTAGTTACTTTGGAAAAAAAAATATTTTTTTAGTTACTTTGGAAAAAAAAATATTTTTTTAGTTACTTTGGGAAAAAAAATATTTTTTTAGTTACTTTGGTAAAAAAAATATTTTTTTAGTTACTTTGGAAAAAAAAATATTTTTTTAGTTACTTTGGAAAAAAAAATATTTTTTTAGTTACTTTGGGAAAAAAAATATTTTTTTAGTTACTTTGGAAGAAAAAAATATTTTTTTAGTTACTTTGGAAAAAAAATATTTTTTTAGTTACTTTGGAAAAAAAAATATTTTTTTAGTTACTTTGGAAAAAAAATATTTTTTTAGTTACTTTGGAAAAAAAATATTTTTTTAGTTACTTTGGAAAAATAAATATTTTTTTAGTTACTTTGGAAAAAAATATATTTTTTTAGTTACTTTGGAAAAGAATATATTTTTTTAGTTACTTTGGAAAATTTTTTACTTTTTTAGTTACTTTGGAAAAAAAAATATTTTTTTAGTTACTTTGGAAAAAAAAATATTTTTTTAGTTACTTTGGAAAAAAAAATATTTTTTTAGTTACTTTGGAAAAAAAAATATTTTTTTAGTTACTTTGGGAAAAAAATATTTTTTTAGTTACTTTGGAAAAAAAAATATTTTTTTAGTTACTTTGGAAAAAAAAATATTTTTTTAGTTACTTTGGAAAAAAAAATATTTTTTTAGTTACTTTGGAAAAAAAAATATTTTTTTAGTTACTTTGGAAAAAAATTTACTTTTTTAGTTACTTTGGAAAAAAAAATATTTTTTTAGTTACTTTGGAAAAAAAAATATTTTTTTAGTTACTTTGGAAAAAAAAATATTTTTTTAGTTACTTTGGAAAAAAAAATATTTTTTTAGTTACTTTGGAAAAAAAAATATTTTTTTAGTTACTTTGGAAAAAAAAATATTTTTTTAGTTACTTTGGAAAAAAAAATATTTTTTTAGTTACTTTGGAAAAAAAAATATTTTTTTAGTTACTTTGGTAAAAAAAATATTTTTTTAGTTACTTTGGAAAAAAATATATTTTTTTAGTTACTTTGGAAAAAAAAATATTTTTTTAGTTACTTTGGAAAAAAAATATTTTTTTAGCTACTTTGGAAAAAAAAATATTTTTTTAGTTACTTTGGAAAAAAAAATATTTTTTTAGTTACTTTGGGAAAAAAAATATTTTTTTAGTTACTTTGGAAAAAAAAAATTTTTTTAGTTACTTTGGAAAAAAAAATATTTTTTTAGTTACTTTGGAAAAAAAAATATTTTTTTAGTTACTTTGGGAAAAAAAATATTTTTTTAGTTACTTTGGTAAAAAAAATATTTTTTTAGTTACTTTGGAAAAAAAAAATATTTTTTTAGTTACTTTGGAAAAAAAAATATTTTTTTAGTTACTTTGGGAAAAAAAATATTTTTTTAGTTACTTTGGAAAAAAAAATATTTTTTTAGTTACTTTGGAAAAAAAAATATTTTTTTAGTTACTTTGGAAAAAAAAATATTTTTTTAGTTACTTTGGAAAAAAAATATTTTTTTAGTTACTTTGGAAAAAAAATATTTTTTTAGTTACTTTGGAAAAAGAAATATTTTTTTAGTTACTTTGGAAAAAAATATATATTTTTTAGTTACTTTGGAAAAGAATATATTTTTTTAGTTACTTTGGAAATTTTTTTACTTTTTTAGTTACTTTGGAAAAAAAAATATTTTTTTAGTTACTTTGGAAAAAAAAATATTTTTTTAGTTACTTTGGAAAAAAAAATATTTTTTTAGTTACTTTGGAAAAAAAAATATTTTTTTAGTTACTTTGGAAAAAAAAAATATTTTTTTAGTTACTTTGGAAAAAAAAATATTTTTTTAGTTACTTTGGAAAAAAAAATATTTTTTTAGTTACTTTGGAAAAAAAAATATTTTTTTAGTTACTTTGGAAAAAAAAATATTTTTTTAGTTACTTTGGAAAAAAAAATATTTTTTTAGTTACTTTGGAAAAAAAAATATTTTTTTAGTTACTTTGGTAAAAAAAATATTTTTTTAGTTACTTTGGAAAAAAATATATTTTTTTAGTTACTTTGGAAAAAAATATATTTTTTTAGTTACTTTGGAAAAAAATATATTTTTTTAGTTACTTTGGAAAAAAAAATATTTTTTTAGTTACTTTGGAAAAAAAAATATTTTTTTAGTTACTTTGGAAAAAAAAATATTTTTTTAGTTACTTTGGAAAAAAAAATATTTTTTTAGTTACTTTGGAAAAAAAAATATTTTTTTAGTTACTTTGGAAAAAAAAATATTTTTTTAGTTACTTTGGAAAAAAGAATATTTTTTTAGTTACTTTGGAAAAAAAAATATTTTTTTAGTTACTTTGGAAAAAAAAATATTTTTTTAGTTACTTTGGAAAAAAATTTACTTTTTTAGTTACTTTGGAAAAAAAAATATTTTTTTAGTTACTTTGGAAAAAAAAATATTTTTTTAGTTACTTTGGAAAAAAAAATATTTTTTTAGTTACTTTGGAAAAAAAAATATTTTTTTAGTTACTTTGGAAAAAAATATATTTTTTTAGTTACTTTGGAAAAAAAATATTTTTTTAGTTACTTTGGAAAAAAAAATATTTTTTTAGTTACTTTGGAAAAAAAAATATTTTTTTAGTTACTTTGGAAAAAAAAATACTTTTTTAGTTACTTTGGAAAAAAAAATATTTTTTTAGTTACTTTGGAAAAAAAAATATTTTTTTAGTTACTTTGGGAAAAAAATATTTTTTTAGTTACTTTGGAAAAAAAGTTACTTTTTTAGTTACTTTGGAAAAAAAATATTTTTTTAGTTACTTTGGAAAAAAAAATATTTTTTTAGTTACTTTGGAAAAAAATATATTTTTTTAGTTACTTTGGAAAAAAAAATATTTTTTTAGTTACTTTGGAAAAAAAAATATTTTTTTAGTTACTTTGGAAAAAAAAATATTTTTTTAGTTACTTTGGAAAAAAAAATATTTTTTTAGTTACTTTGGAAAAAAAAATATTTTTTTAGTTACTTTGGAAAAAAAATATTTTTTTAGTTACTTTGGAAAAAAAAATATTTTTTTAGTTACTTTGGAAAAAAAAATATTTTTTTAGTTACTTTGGAAAAAAAAATATTTTTTTAGTTACTTTGGGAAAAAAAATATTTTTTTAGTTACTTTGGAAAAAAAAAAATTTTTTAGTTACTTTGGAAAAAAAAATATTTTTTTAGTTACTTTGGAAAAAAAAATATTTTTTTAGTTACTTTGGAAAAAAAAATATTTTTTTAGTTACTTTGGAAAAAAAATATTTTTTTAGTTACTTTGGGAAAAAAAATATTTTTTTAGTTACTTTGGAAAAAAATATTTTTTTAGTTACTTTGGAAAAAAAAATATTTTTTTAGTTACTTTGGAAAAAAAAATATTTTTTTAGTTACTTTGGAAAAAAAAATATTTTTTTAGTTACTTTGGAAAAAAAAAAATATTTTTAGTTACTTTGGAAAAAAAAAATATTTTTTTAGTTACTTTGGGAAAAAAAATATTTTTTTAGTTACTTTGGAAAAAAAAATATTTTTTTAGTTACTTTGGAAAAAAAAATATTTTTTTAGTTACTTTGGGAAAAAAAATATTTTTTTAGTTACTTTGGAAAAAAAAATATTTTTTTAGTTACTTTGGAAAAAAAAATATTTTTTTAGTTACTTTGGAAAAAAAAATATTTTTTTAGTTACTTTGGAAAAAAAAATATTTTTTTAGTTACTTTGGAAAAAAAAATATTTTTTTAGTTACTTTGGAAAAAAAATATTTTTTTAGTTACTTTGGAAAAAAAAATACTTTTTTAGTTACTTTGGAAAAAAAAATACTTTTTTAGTTACTTTGGAAAAAAATATATTTTTTTAGTTACTTTGGAAAAAAAAATATTTTTTTAGTTACTTTGGAAAAAAAAATACTTTTTTAGTTACTTTGGAAAAAAAATACTTTTTTAGTTACTTTGGGAAAAAAAATATTTTTTTAGTTACTTTGGAAAAAAAAATATTTTTTTAGTTACTTTGGAAAAAAAAATATTTTTTTAGTTACTTTGGAAAAAAAAATATTTTTTTAGTTACTTTGGAAAAAAAAAATTTTTTTTAGTTACTTTGGAAAAAAAATATCTTTTTAGTTACTTTGGAAAAAAAAAATATTTTTTTAGTTACTTTGGAAAAAAAAAATATTTTTTTAGTTACTTTGGAAAAAAAATATTTTTTTAGTTACTTTGGAAAAAAAAATATTTTTTTAGTTACTTTGGAAAAAAAAATATTTTTTTAGTTACTTTGGGAAAAAAAATATTTTTTTAGTTACTTTGGAAAAAAAAATATTTTTTTAGTTACTTTGGAAAAAAAAATATTTTTTTAGTTACTTTGGAAAAAAAAATATTTTTTTAGTTACTTTGGAAAAAAAATATTTTTTTAGTTACTTTGGAAAAAAAAAATTTTTTTTAGTTACTTTGGTAAAAAATATATTTTTTTAGTTACTTTGGAAAAAAAAAATATTTTTTTAGTTACTTTGGAAAAAAAAATATTTTTTTAGTTACTTTGGAAAAAAAAATATTTTTTTAGTTACTTTGGAAAAAAAAATATTTTTTTAGTTACTTTGGAAAAAAAAATATTTTTTTAGTTACTTTGGAAAAAAAATTATTTTTTTAGTTACTTTGGAAAAAAATATATTTTTTTAGTTACTTTGGAAAAAAAAATTTTTTTTAGTTACTTTGGAAAAAAAAATATTTTTTTAGTTACTTTGGAAAAAAAAATATTTTTTTAGTTACTTTGGAAAAAAAAATATTTTTTTAGTTACTTTGGAAAAAAAAATATTTTTTTAGTTACTTTGGAAAAAAAAATATTTTTTTAGTTACTTTGGAAAAAAAAATATTTTTTTAGTTACTTTGGAAAAAAAAATATTTTTTTAGTTACTTTGGAAAAAAAAATATTTTTTTAGTTACTTTGGAAAAAAAAATATTTTTTTAGTTACTTTGGAAAAAAAAATATTTTTTTAGTTACTTTGGAAAAAAAAATATTTTTTTAGTTACTTTGGAAAAAAAAATATTTTTTTAGTTACTTTGGAAAAAAATATATTTTTTTAGTTACTTTGGAAAAAAAAATATTTTTTTAGTTACTTTGGAAAAAAAAATATTTTTTTAGTTACTTTGGAAAAAAAAATATTTTTTAGTTACTTTGGTAAAAAATATATATTTTTAGTTACTTTGGAAAAAAAAAAATTTTTTTAGTTACTTTGGAAAAAAAAATATTTTTTTAGTTACTTTGGAAAAAAAAATATTTTTTTAGTTACTTTGGAAAAAAAAATATTTTTTTAGTTACTTTGGAAAAAAAAATATTTTTTTAGTTACTTTGGAAAAAAAAATATTTTTTTAGTTACTTTGGAAAAAAAAATATTTTTTTAGTTACTTTGGAAAAAAAAATATTTTTTTAGTTACTTTGGAAAAAAAAATATTTTTTTAGTTACTTTGGAAAAAAAAATATTTTTTTAGTTACTTTGGAAAAAAAAAATTTTTTTTAGTTACTTTGGAAAAAAAAATATTTTTTTAGTTACTTTGGAAAAAAATATATTTTTTTAGTTACTTTGGAAAAAAAAATATTTTTTTAGTTACTTTGGAAAAAAAAATATTTTTTTAGTTACTTTGGAAAAAAATTTACTTTTTTAGTTACTTTGGAAAAAAAAATATTTTTTTAGTTACTTTGGAAAAAAAGTTACTTTTTTAGTTACTTTGGAAAAAAAAATATTTTTTTAGTTACTTTGGAAAAAAAAATATTTTTTTAGTTACTTTGGAAAAAAAAATATTTTTTTAGTTACTTTGGAAAAAAAAATATTTTTTTAGTTACTTTGGAAAAAAAAATATTTTTTTAGTTACTTTGGAAAAAAAAAATATTTTTTTAGTTACTTTGGAAAAAAAAATATTTTTTTAGTTACTTTGGAAAAAAAAATATTTTTTTAGTTACTTTGGAAAAAAAAATATTTTTTTAGTTACTTTGGAAAAAAAAATATTTTTTTAGTTACTTTGGAAAAAAAAATATTTTTTTAGTTACTTTGGAAAAAAAAATATTTTTTTAGTTACTTTGGTAAAAAAAATATTTTTTTAGTTACTTTGGAAAAAAATATATTTTTTTAGTTACTTTGGAAAAAAATATATTTTTTTAGTTACTTTGGAAAAAAATATATTTTTTTAGTTACTTTGGAAAAAAAAATATTTTTTTAGTTACTTTGGAAAAAAAAATATTTTTTTAGTTACTTTGGAAAAAAAAATATTTTTTTAGTTACTTTGGAAAAAAAAATATTTTTTTAGTTACTTTGGAAAAAAAAATATTTTTTTAGTTACTTTGGAAAAAAAAATATTTTTTTAGTTACTTTGGAAAAAAGAATATTTTTTTAGTTACTTTGGAAAAAAAAATATTTTTTTAGTTACTTTGGAAAAAAAAATATTTTTTTAGTTACTTTGGAAAAAAATTTACTTTTTTAGTTACTTTGGAAAAAAAAATATTTTTTTAGTTACTTTGGAAAAAAAAATATTTTTTTAGTTACTTTGGAAAAAAAAATATTTTTTTAGTTACTTTGGAAAAAAAAATATTTTTTTAGTTACTTTGGAAAAAAATATATTTTTTTAGTTACTTTGGAAAAAAAAATATTTTTTTAGTTACTTTGGAAAAAAAAAAATTTTTTTAGTTACTTTGGAAAAAAAAATATTTTTTTAGTTACTTTGGAAAAAAAAATACTTTTTTAGTTACTTTGGAAAAAAAAATATTTTTTTAGTTACTTTGGAAAAAAAAATATTTTTTTAGTTACTTTGGGAAAAAAATATTTTTTTAGTTACTTTGGAAAAAAAGTTACTTTTTTAGTTACTTTGGAAAAAAAATATTTTTTTAGTTACTTTGGAAAAAAAAATATTTTTTTAGTTACTTTGGAAAAAAATATATTTTTTTAGTTACTTTGGAAAAAAAAATATTTTTTTAGTTACTTTGGAAAAAAAAATATTTTTTTAGTTACTTTGGAAAAAAAAATATTTTTTTAGTTACTTTGGAAAAAAAAATATTTTTTTAGTTACTTTGGAAAAAAAAATATTTTTTTAGTTACTTTGGAAAAAAAATATTTTTTTAGTTACTTTGGAAAAAAAAATATTTTTTTAGTTACTTTGGAAAAAAAAATATTTTTTTAGTTACTTTGGAAAAAAAAATATTTTTTTAGTTACTTTGGGAAAAAAAATATTTTTTTAGTTACTTTGGAAAAAAAAAAATTTTTTTAGTTACTTTGGAAAAAAAAATATTTTTTTAGTTACTTTGGAAAAAAAAATATTTTTTTAGTTACTTTGGAAAAAAAAATATTTTTTTAGTTACTTTGGAAAAAAAATATTTTTTTAGTTACTTTGGGAAAAAAAATATTTTTTTAGTTACTTTGGAAAAAAATATTTTTTTAGTTACTTTGGAAAAAAAAATATTTTTTTAGTTACTTTGGAAAAAAAAATATTTTTTTAGTTACTTTGGAAAAAAAAATATTTTTTTAGTTACTTTGGAAAAAAAAAAATATTTTTAGTTACTTTGGAAAAAAAAAATATTTTTTTAGTTACTTTGGGAAAAAAAATATTTTTTTAGTTACTTTGGAAAAAAAAATATTTTTTTAGTTACTTTGGAAAAAAAAATATTTTTTTAGTTACTTTGGGAAAAAAAATATTTTTTTAGTTACTTTGGAAAAAAAAATATTTTTTTAGTTACTTTGGAAAAAAAAATATTTTTTTAGTTACTTTGGAAAAAAAAATATTTTTTTAGTTACTTTGGAAAAAAAAATATTTTTTTAGTTACTTTGGAAAAAAAAATATTTTTTTAGTTACTTTGGAAAAAAAATATTTTTTTAGTTACTTTGGAAAAAAAAATACTTTTTTAGTTACTTTGGAAAAAAAAATACTTTTTTAGTTACTTTGGAAAAAAATATATTTTTTTAGTTACTTTGGAAAAAAAAATATTTTTTTAGTTACTTTGGAAAAAAAAATACTTTTTTAGTTACTTTGGAAAAAAAATACTTTTTTAGTTACTTTGGGAAAAAAAATATTTTTTTAGTTACTTTGGAAAAAAAAATATTTTTTTAGTTACTTTGGAAAAAAAAATATTTTTTTAGTTACTTTGGAAAAAAAAATATTTTTTTAGTTACTTTGGAAAAAAAAAATTTTTTTTAGTTACTTTGGAAAAAAAATATCTTTTTAGTTACTTTGGAAAAAAAAAATATTTTTTTAGTTACTTTGGAAAAAAAAAATATTTTTTTAGTTACTTTGGAAAAAAAATATTTTTTTAGTTACTTTGGAAAAAAAAATATTTTTTTAGTTACTTTGGAAAAAAATATATTTTTTTAGTTACTTTGGGAAAAAAAATATTTTTTTAGTTACTTTGGAAAAAAAAATATTTTTTTAGTTACTTTGGAAAAAAAAATATTTTTTTAGTTACTTTGGAAAAAAAAATATTTTTTTAGTTACTTTGGAAAAAAAATATTTTTTTAGTTACTTTGGAAAAAAAAAATTTTTTTTAGTTACTTTGGTAAAAAATATATTTTTTTAGTTACTTTGGAAAAAAAAAATATTTTTTTAGTTACTTTGGAAAAAAAAATATTTTTTTAGTTACTTTGGAAAAAAAAATATTTTTTTAGTTACTTTGGAAAAAAAAATATTTTTTTAGTTACTTTGGAAAAAAAAATATTTTTTTAGTTACTTTGGAAAAAAAATTATTTTTTTAGTTACTTTGGAAAAAAATATATTTTTTTAGTTACTTTGGAAAAAAAAATTTTTTTTAGTTACTTTGGAAAAAAAAATATTTTTTTAGTTACTTTGGAAAAAAAAATATTTTTTTAGTTACTTTGGAAAAAAAAATATTTTTTTAGTTACTTTGGAAAAAAAAATATTTTTTTAGTTACTTTGGAAAAAAAAATATTTTTTTAGTTACTTTGGAAAAAAAAATATTTTTTTAGTTACTTTGGAAAAAAAAATATTTTTTTAGTTACTTTGGAAAAAAAAATATTTTTTTAGTTACTTTGGAAAAAAAAATATTTTTTTAGTTACTTTGGAAAAAAAAATATTTTTTTAGTTACTTTGGAAAAAAAAATATTTTTTTAGTTACTTTGGAAAAAAAAATATTTTTTTAGTTACTTTGGAAAAAAATATATTTTTTTAGTTACTTTGGAAAAAAAAATATTTTTTTAGTTACTTTGGAAAAAAAAATATTTTTTTAGTTACTTTGGAAAAAAAAATATTTTTTAGTTACTTTGGTAAAAAATATATATTTTTAGTTACTTTGGAAAAAAAAAAATTTTTTTAGTTACTTTGGAAAAAAAAATATTTTTTTAGTTACTTTGGAAAAAAAAATATTTTTTTAGTTACTTTGGAAAAAAAAATATTTTTTTAGTTACTTTGGAAAAAAAAAATTTTTTTAGTTACTTTGGAAAAAAAAATATTTTTTTAGTTACTTTGGAAAAAAAAATATTTTTTTAGTTACTTTGGAAAAAAAAATATTTTTTTAGTTACTTTGGAAAAAAAAATATTTTTTTAGTTACTTTGGAAAAAAAAATATTTTTTTAGTTACTTTGGAAAAAAAAAATTTTTTTTAGTTACTTTGGAAAAAAAAATATTTTTTTAGTTACTTTGGAAAAAAATATATTTTTTTAGTTACTTTGGAAAAAAAAATATTTTTTTAGTTACTTTGGAAAAAAAAATATTTTTTTAGTTACTTTGGAAAAAAATTTACTTTTTTAGTTACTTTGGAAAAAAAAATATTTTTTTAGTTACTTTGGAAAAAAAGTTACTTTTTTAGTTACTTTGGAAAAAAAAATATTTTTTTAGTTACTTTGGAAAAAAAAATATTTTTTTAGTTACTTTGGAAAAAAAAATATTTTTTTAGTTACTTTGGAAAAAAAAATATCTTTTTAGTTACTTTGGAAAAAAAAATATTTTTTTAGTTACTTTGGAAAAAAAAATATTTTTTTAGTTACTTTGGAAAAAAAAATATCTTTTTAGTTACTTTGGAAAAAAAAAATATTTTTTTAGTTACTTTGGAAAAAAATATATCTTTTTAGTTACTTTGGAAAAAAAAAATATTTTTTTAGTTACTTTGGAAAAAAATATATATTTTTAGTTACTTTGGTAAAAAAAATATTTTTTTAGTTACTTTGGAAAAAAAAATATTTTTTTAGTTACTTTGGAAAAAAAATATTTTTTTAGTTACTTTGGAAAAAAAAATATTTTTTTAGTTACTTTGGGAAAAAAAATATTTTTTTAGTTACTTTGGAAAAAAAAATATTTTTTTAGTTACTTTGGAAAAAAAAATATTTTTTTAGTTACTTTGGAAAAAAAAATATTTTTTTAGTTACTTTGGAAAAAAAAATATTTTTTTAGTTACTTTGGAAAAAAAAATATTTTTTTAGTTACTTTGGAAAAAAAAATATTTTTTTAGTTACTTTGGAAAAAAAAATATTTTTTTAGTTACTTTGGAAAAAATTTTACTTTTTTAGTTACTTTGGAAAAAAAAATATTTTTTTAGTTACTTTGGAAAAAAAAATATTTTTTTAGTTACTTTGGAAAAAAATATATTTTTTTAGTTACTTTGGAAAAAAATATATATTTTTTAGTTACTTTGGAAAAAAAAATATTTTTTTAGTTACTTTGGAAAAAAAAATATTTTTTTAGTTACTTTGGAAAAAAAATATTTTTTTAGTTACTTTGGAAAAAAAAATATTTTTTTAGTTACTTTGGAAAAAAAAATATTTTTTTAGTTACTTTGGAAAAAAATATATTTTTTTAGTTACTTTGGAAAAAAATATATTTTTTTAGTTACTTTGGAAAAAAAAATATTTTTTTAGTTACTTTGGGAAAAAAAATATTTTTTTAGTTACTTTGGAAAAAAAAATATTTTTTTAGTTACTTTGGAAAAAAAAATATTTTTTTAGTTACTTTGGAAAAAAATATATTTTTTTAGTTACTTTGGAAAAAAATATATATTTTTTAGTTACTTTGGAAAAAAAAATATTTTTTTAGTTACTTTGGAAAAAAAAATATTTTTTTAGTTACTTTGGAAAAAAAATATTTTTTTAGTTACTTTGGAAAAAAAAATATTTTTTTAGTTACTTTGGAAAAAAAAATATTTTTTTAGTTACTTTGGAAAAAAATATATTTTTTTAGTTACTTTGGAAAAAAATATATTTTTTTAGTTACTTTGGAAAAAAAAATATTTTTTTAGTTACTTTGGGAAAAAAAATATTTTTTTAGTTACTTTGGAAAAAAAAATATTTTTTTAGTTACTTTGGAAAAAAAAATATTTTTTTAGTTACTTTGGAAATTTTTTTTTTTTTTTAGTTACTTTGGAAAAAAAAATATTTTTTTAGTTACTTTGGAAAAAAAAATATTTTTTTAGTTACTTTGGAAAAAAAAATATTTTTTTAGTTACTTTGGAAAAAAAAATATTTTTTTAGTTACTTTGGGAAAAAAATTTTTTTTTTAGTTACTTTGGAAAAAAGAATATTTTTTTAGTTACTTTGGAAAAAAAAATATTTTTTTAGTTACTTTGGAAAAAAAAATATTTTTTTAGTTACTTTGGAAAAAAAAATATTTTTTTAGTTACTTTGGAAAAAAAAATATTTTTTTAGTTACTTTGGAAAAAAAAATATTTTTTTAGTTACTTTGGGAAAAAAAATATTTTTTTAGTTACTTTGGAAAAAAAAATATTTTTTTAGTTACTTTGGAAAAAAAAATATTTTTTTAGTTACTTTGGAAAAAAAAATATTTTTTTAGTTACTTTGGAAAAAAAAATATTTTTTTAGTTACTTTGGAAAAAAATATATTTTTTTAGTTACTTTGGAAAAAAAAATATTTTTTTAGTTACTTTGGAAAAAAAAAATCTTTTTAGTTACTTTGGAAAAAAAAAAATATTTTTTTAGTTACTTTGGAAAAAAAAATATTTTTTTAGTTACTTTGGAAAAAAAATATTTTTTTTAGTTACTTTGGAAAAAAATTTTTTTTTTTAGTTACTTTGGAAAAAAATATATTTTTTTAGTTACTTTGGAAAAAAAAATATCTTTTTAGTTACTTTGGAAAAAAAAATATTTTTTTAGTTACTTTGGAAAAAAAAAATATTTTTTTAGTTACTTTGGAAAAAAAAATATTTTTTTAGTTACTTTGGAAAAAAAAATATTTTTTTAGTTACTTTGGAAAAAAAATATCTTTTTAGTTACTTTGGAAAAAAAAAATATTTTTTTAGTTACTTTGGAAAAAAAAATATTTTTTTAGTTACTTTGGAAAAAAAATATTTTTTTAGTTACTTTGGAAAAAAAAATATTTTTTTAGTTACTTTGGAAAAAAAAATATTTTTTTAGTTACTTTGGAAAAAAAAATATTTTTTTAGTTACTTTGGAAAAAAAAATATTTTTTTAGTTACTTTGGAAAAAAAAATATTTTTTAGTTACTTTGGTAAAAAATATATATTTTTAGTTACTTTGGAAAAAAAAAAATTTTTTTAGTTACTTTGGAAAAAAATATATTTTTTTAGTTACTTTGGAAAAAAAAATATTTTTTTAGTTACTTTGGAAAAAAAAATATTTTTTTAGTTACTTTGGAAAAAAAAATTTTTTTTAGTTACTTTGGAAAAAAAAATATTTTTTTAGTTACTTTGGAAAAAAAAATATTTTTTTAGTTACTTTGGAAAAAAAAATATTTTTTTAGTTACTTTGGAAAAAAAAATATTTTTTTAGTTACTTTGGAAAAAAAAATATTTTTTTAGTTACTTTGAAAAAAAAAATTTTTTTTAGTTACTTTGGAAAAAAAAATATTTTTTTAGTTACTTTGGAAAAAAATATATTTTTTTAGTTACTTTGGAAAAAAAAATATTTTTTTAGTTACTTTGGAAAAAAAAATATTTTTTTAGTTACTTTGGAAAAAAATTTACTTTTTTAGTTACTTTGGAAAAAAAAATATTTTTTTAGTTACTTTGGAAAAAAAGTTACTTTTTTAGTTACTTTGGAAAAAAAAATATTTTTTTAGTTACTTTGGAAAAAAAAATATTTTTTTAGTTACTTTGGAAAAAAAAATATTTTTTTAGTTACTTTGGAAAAAAAAATATCTTTTTAGTTACTTTGGAAAAAAAAATATTTTTTTAGTTACTTTGGAAAAAAAAATATTTTTTTAGTTACTTTGGAAAAAAAAATATCTTTTTAGTTACTTTGGAAAAAAAAAATATTTTTTTAGTTACTTTGGAAAAAAATATATCTTTTTAGTTACTTTGGAAAAAAAAAATATTTTTTTAGTTACTTTGGAAAAAAATATATATTTTTAGTTACTTTGGTAAAAAAAATATTTTTTTAGTTACTTTGGAAAAAAAAATATTTTTTTAGTTACTTTGGAAAAAAAAATATTTTTTTAGTTACTTTGGAAAAAAAAAATTTTTTTAGTTACTTTGGAAAAAAAAAATTTTTTTTAGTTACTTTGGAAAAAAAAATATTTTTTTAGTTACTTTGGAAAAAAAAATATTTTTTTAGTTACTTTGGAAAAAAAAATATTTTTTTAGTTACTTTGGAAAAAAAAATATTTTTTTAGTTACTTTGGAAAAAAAAATATTTTTTTAGTTACTTTGGAAAAAAAAATATTTTTTTAGTTACTTTGGAAAAAAAAATATTTTTTTAGTTACTTTGGAAAAAATTTTACTTTTTTAGTTACTTTGGAAAAAAAAATATTTTTTTAGTTACTTTGGAAAAAAAAATATTTTTTTAGTTACTTTGGAAAAAAATATATATTTTTAGTTACTTTGGAAAAAAATATATATTTTTTAGTTACTTTGGAAAAAAAAATATTTTTTTAGTTACTTTGGAAAAAAAAATATTTTTTTAGTTACTTTGGAAAAAAAATATTTTTTTAGTTACTTTGGAAAAAAAAATATTTTTTTAGTTACTTTGGAAAAAAAAATATTTTTTTAGTTACTTTGGAAAAAAATATATTTTTTTAGTTACTTTGGAAAAAAATATATTTTTTTAGTTACTTTGGAAAAAAAAATATTTTTTTAGTTACTTTGGGAAAAAAAATATTTTTTTAGTTACTTTGGAAAAAAAAATATTTTTTTAGTTACTTTGGAAAAAAAAATATTTTTTTAGTTACTTTGGAAAATTTTTTTTTTTTTAGTTACTTTGGAAAAAAAAATATTTTTTTAGTTACTTTGGAAAAAAAAATATTTTTTTAGTTACTTTGGAAAAAAAAAATTTTTTTAGTTACTTTGGAAAAAAAAATATTTTTTTAGTTACTTTGGGAAAAAAAATTTTTTTTAGTTACTTTGGAAAAAAGAATATTTTTTTAGTTACTTTGGAAAAAAAAATATTTTTTTAGTTACTTTGGAAAAAAAAATATTTTTTTAGTTACTTTGGAAAAAAAAATATTTTTTTAGTTACTTTGGAAAAAAAAATATTTTTTTAGTTACTTTGGAAAAAAAAATATTTTTTTAGTTACTTTGGGAAAAAAAATATTTTTTTAGTTACTTTGGAAAAAAAAATATTTTTTTAGTTACTTTGGAAAAAAAAATATTTTTTTAGTTACTTTGGAAAAAAAAATATTTTTTTAGTTACTTTGGAAAAAAAAATATTTTTTTAGTTACTTTGGAAAAAAAAATATTTTTTTAGTTACTTTGGAAAAAAAAATATTTTTTTAGTTACTTTGGAAAAAAAAAATCTTTTTAGTTACTTTGGAAAAAAAAAATATTTTTTTAGTTACTTTGGAAAAAAAAATATTTTTTTAGTTACTTTGGAAAAAAAATATATTTTTTAGTTACTTTGGAAAAAAAATTTTTTTTTTAGTTACTTTGGAAAAAAATATATTTTTTTAGTTACTTTGGAAAAAAAAATATCTTTTTAGTTACTTTGGAAAAAAAAATATTTTTTTAGTTACTTTGGAAAAAAAAAATATTTTTTTAGTTACTTTGGAAAAAAAAATATTTTTTTAGTTACTTTGGAAAAAAAAATATTTTTTTAGTTACTTTGGAAAAAAAATATCTTTTTAGTTACTTTGGAAAAAAAAATATTTTTTTAGTTACTTTGGAAAAAAAAATATTTTTTTAGTTACTTTGGAAAAAAAATATTTTTTTAGTTACTTTGGAAAAAAAATATTTTTTTAGTTACTTTGGAAAAAAAAATATTTTTTTAGTTACTTTGGGAAAAAAAATATTTTTTTAGTTACTTTGGAAAAAAAAATATTTTTTTAGTTACTTTGGAAAAAAAAATATTTTTTTAGTTACTTTGGAAAAAAAAATATCTTTTTAGTTACTTTGGAAAAAAAAATATTTTTTTAGTTACTTTGGAAAAAAAAAATATTTTTTTAGTTACTTTGGAAAAAAAAATATTTTTTTAGTTACTTTGGAAAAAAAAATATTTTTTTAGTTACTTTGGAAAAAAAAATATCTTTTTAGTTACTTTGGAAAAAAAAAATATTTTTTAGTTACTTTGGAAAAAAAAATATTTTTTTAGTTACTTTGGAAAAAAAATATTTTTTTAGTTACTTTGGAAAAAAAAATATTTTTTTAGTTACTTTGGAAAAAAAATATTTTTTTAGTTACTTTGGGAAAAAAAATATTTTTTTAGTTACTTTGGAAAAAAAAATATTTTTTTAGTTACTTTGGAAAAAAAAATATTTTTTTAGTTACTTTGGAAAAAAAATATTTTTTTAGTTACTTTGGAAAAAAAAATATTTTTTTAGTTACTTTGGAAAAAAATATTTTTTTTAGTTACTTTGGAAAATTTTTTTTTTTTTTAGTTACTTTGGAAAAAACTATATTTTTTTAGTTACTTTGGAAAAAACTATATTTTTTTAGTTACTTGGAAAAAAAATATTTTTTTAGTTACTTTGGAAAAAAAAATATTTTTTTAGTTACTTTGGGAAAAAAAATATTTTTTTAGTTACTTTGTTAAAAAAAATATTTTTTTAGTTACTTTGGGAAAAAAATATTTTTTTAGTTACTTTGGAAAAAAAAATATTTTTTTAGTTACTTTGGAAAAAAAAATATTTTTTTAGTTACTTTGGAAAAAAATATATTTTTTTAGTTACTTTGGAAAAAAAATATTTTTTTAGTTACTTTGGAAAAAAAAATATTTTTTTAGTTACTTTGGGAAAAAAAATATTTTTTTAGTTACTTTGGAAAAAAAAATATTTTTTTAGTTACTTTGGAAAAAAATATATTTTTTTAGTTACTTTGGAAAAAAAAATATTTTTTTAGTTACTTTGGAAAAAAATTTATTTTTTTAGTTACTTTGGAAAAAAAAATATTTTTTTAGTTACTTTGGAAAAAAAAATATTTTTTTAGTTACTTTGGAAAAAATAATATTTTTTTAGTTACTTTGGAAAAAAAAATATTTTTTTAGTTACTTTGGAAAAAAAATATTTTTTTAGTTA
>NW_027634936.1:0-25858 GCF_949748355.1 Melanostigma gelatinosum
ATATTTTTTTAGTTACTTTGGAAAAAAATATATTTTTTTAGTTACTTTGGAAAAAAAAATATTTTTTTAGTTACTTTGGAAAAAAATATATTTTTTTAGTTACTTTGGAAAAAAATATATTTTTTTAGTTACTTTGGAAAAAAAAATATTTTTTTAGTTACTTTGGAAAAAAAAATATTTTTTTAGTTACTTTGGAAAAAAAATATTTTTTAGTTACTTTGGAAAAAAAAATATTTTTTTAGTTTCTTTGGAAAAAAAATATTTTTTTAGTTACTTTGGAAAAAAAATATATTTTTTTAGTTACTTTGGGAAAAAAAATATTTTTTTAGTTACTTTGGAAAAAAAAATATTTTTTAGTTTCTTTGGAAAAAAAAATATTTTTTTAGTTACTTTGGAAAAAAAATTATTTTTTTAGTTACTTTGGAAAAAAAAATTTTTTTTAGTTACTTTGGAAAAAAAAATATTTTTTTAGTTACTTTGGAAAAAAAAATATTTTTTTAGTTACTTTGGAAAAAAAAATATTTTTTTAGTTACTTTGGAAAAAAATATATTTTTTTAGTTACTTTGGAAAAAAAAATATTTTTTAGTTACTTTGGAAAAAAAAATATTTTTTTAGTTACTTTGGAAAAAAAAATATTTTTTTAGTTACTTTGGAAAAAAATATATTTTTTTAGTTACTTTGGAAAAAAAAATATTTTTTAGTTACTTTGGAAAAAAAAATATTTTTTTAGTTACTTTGGAAAAAAAAATATTTTTTTAGTTACTTTGGAAAAAAAAAAAATTTTTTAGTTACTTTGGAAAAAAAAATATTTTTTTAGTTTCTTTGGGAAAAAAAATATTTTTTTAGTTACTTTGGGAAAAAAAATATTTTTTTAGTTACTTTGGAAAAAAAATATTTTTTTAGTTACTTTGGAAAAAAAAATATTTTTTTAGTTACTTTGGAAAAAAAAATATTTTTTTAGTTACTTTGGAAAAAAAAATATTTTTTTAGTTACTTTGGAAAAAAAAATATTTTTTTAGTTACTTTGGAAAAAAAAATATTTTTTTAGTTACTTTGGAAAAAAAAATATTTTTTTAGTTTCTTTGGAAAAAAAAAAAAATTTTGTTACTTTGGAAAAAAAAATATTTTTTTAGTTTCTTTGGGAAAAAAAATATTTTTTTAGTTACTTTGGGAAAAAAATATTTTTTTAGTTACTTTGGAAAAAAAAATATTTTTTTAGTTACTTTGGAAAAAAAAATATTTTTTTAGTTTCTTTGGAAAAAAAAATATTTTTTAGTTACTTTGGAAAAAAAAATATTTTTTTAGTTACTTTGGAAAAAAAAATATTTTTTTAGTTACTTTGGAAAAAAAAATATTTTTTTAGTTACTTTGGAAAAAAAAATATTTTTTTAGTTACTTTGGAAAAAAAAATATTTTTTTAGTTACTTTGGAAAAAAAAATATTTTTTTAGTTACTTTGGAAAAAAAAATATTTTTTTAGTTACTTTGGGAAAAAAAATAATTTTTTAGTTACTTTGGAAAAATTTTTTTTTTTTAGTTACTTTGGAAAAAAAAATATATTTTTTTAGTTTCTTTGGAAAAAAAAATATTTTTTTAGTGACTTTGGAAAAAAATAATTTTTTTAGTTACTTTGGAAAAAAAAATATTTTTTTAGTTACTTTGGAAAAAAAAATATTTTTTTAGTTACTTTGGGAAAAAAAATATTTTTTTAGTTACTTTGGAAAAAAAAATATTTTTTTAGTTACTTTGGAAAAAAATATTTTTTTTAGTTACTTTGGAAAAAAAAATATTTTTTTAGTTACTTTGGAAAAAAAAATATTTTTTTAGTTACTTTGGAAAAAAAATATTTTTTTAGTTACTTTGGAAAAAAAAATATTTTTTTAGTTTCTTTGGAAAAAAAAATAATTTTTTAGTTACTTTGGAAATAAAAATATTTTTTTAGTTTCTTTGGGAAAAAAAATATTTTTTTAGTTACGTTGGAAAAAAAAATATTTTTTTAGTTTCTTTGGGAAAAAAAATATTTTTTTAGTTACTTTGGAAAAAAAAATATTTTTTTAGTTACTTTGGAAAAAAAAATATTTTTTTAGTTACTTTGGAAAAAAAAATATTTTTTTAGTTACTTTGGAAAAAAAAATATTTTTTTAGTTACTTTGGAAAAAAAATTATTTTTTTAGTTACTTTGGAAAAAAAATATTTTTTTAGTTACTTTGGAAAAAAAAATATTTTTTAGTTACTTTGGAAAAAAAAATATTTTTTTAGTTACTTTGGAAAAAAAAATATTTTTTTAGTTTCTTTGGAAAAAAAAATATTTTTTTAGTTACTTTGGAAAAAAAAATATTTTTTTAGTTACTTTGGAAAAAAAAATATTTTTTTAGTTACTTTGGAAAAAAATATATTTTTTTAGTTACTTTGGAAAAAAAAATATTTTTTTAGTTGCTTTGGAAAAAAAAATATTTTTTTAGTTACTTTGGAAAAAATATATTTTTTAGTTACTTTGGAAAAAAAAATATTTTTTTAGTTACTTTGGAAAAAAAATATTTTTTTTAGTTACTTTGGAAAAAAAAATATTTTTTTAGTTTCTTTGGGAAAAAAAATATTTTTTTAGTTACTTTGGAAAAAAAAATATTTTTTTAGTTACTTTGGAAAAAAAAAATTTTTTTAGTTACTTTGGAAAAAAATATATTTTTTTAGTTTCTTTGGAAAAAAAATATTTTTTTTAGTTACTTTGGAAAAAAAAATATTTTTTTAGTTTCTTTGGGAAAAAAAATATTTTTTTAGTTACTTTGGAAAAAAAAAATATTTTTTTAGTTACTTTGGGAAAAAAAATATTTTTTTAGTTACTTTGGAAAAAAAAATATTTTTTTAGTTACTTTGGAAAAAAAAATATTTTTTTAGTTACTTTGGAAAAAAAAATATTTTTTTAGTTACTTTGGAAAAAAATATATTTTTTAGTTACTTTGGAAAAAAAAATATTTTTTTAGTTACTTTGGAAAAAAAAATATTTTTTTAGTTACTTTGGAAAAAAAAATATTTTTTTAGTTACTTTGGAAAAAAAAATATTTTTTTAGTTACTTTGGAAAAAAAAATATTTTTTTAGTTACTTTGGAAAAAAAAATATTTTTTAGTTACTTTGGAAAAAAAAATATTTTTTTAGTTTCTTTGGAAAAAAAATATTTTTTTTAGTTACTTTGGAAAAAAAAATATTTTTTTAGTTTCTTTGGGAAAAAAAATATTTTTTTAGTTACTTTGGAAAAAAAAAATATTTTTTTAGTTTCTTTGGAAAAAAAAATATTTTTTTAGTTACTTTGGAAAAAAAATTATTTTTTTAGTTACTTTGGAAAAAAAAATTTTTTTTAGTTACTTTGGAAAAAAAAATATTTTTTTAGTTACTTTGGAAAAAAAATATATATTTTTAGTTACTTTGGAAAAAAAAATATTTTTTTAGTTACTTTGGAAAAAAATATATTTTTTTAGTTACTTTGGAAAAAAATATATTTTTTAGTTACTTTGGAAAAAAAAATATTTTTTTAGTTACTTTGGAAAAAAAAATATTTTTTTAGTTACTTTGGAAAAAAAAATATTTTTTTAGTTTCTTTGGAAAAAAAAAAAATTTTTTAGTTACTTTGGAAAAAAAAATATTTTTTTAGTTTCTTTGGGAAAAAAAATATTTTTTTAGTTACTTTGGGAAAAAAATATTTTTTTAGTTACTTTGGAAAAAAAAATATTTTTTTAGTTACTTTGGAAAAAAAAATATTTTTTTAGTTACTTTGGAAAAAAAAATATTTTTTTAGTTACTTTGGAAAAAAAAATATTTTTTTAGTTACTTTGGAAAAAAAAATATTTTTTTAGTTACTTTGGAAAAAAAAATATTTTTTTAGTTTCTTTGGAAAAAAAAAAAATGTTTTAGTTACTTTGGGAAAAAAATATTTTTTTAGTTTCTTTGGGAAAAAAAATATTTTTTTAGTTACTTTGGGAAAAAAAATATTTTTTTAGTTACTTTGGAAAAAAAAATATTTTTTTAGTTACTTTGGAAAAAAAAATATTTTTTTAGTTACTTTGGAAAAAAAAATATTTTTTTAGTTACTTTGGAAAAAAAAATATTTTTTTAGTTACTTTGGAAAAAAAAAATTTTTTTTAGTTACTTTGGAAAAAAAATTATTTTTTTAGTTACTTTGGAAAAAAAAAAATTTTTTTAGTTACTTTGGAAAAAAAAAATTTTTTTTTAGTTACTTTGGAAAAAAAAAATTTTTTTAGTTACTTTGGAAACAAAAATATTTTTTTAGTTACTTTGGAAAAAAAAATATTTTTTTAGTTACTTTGGAAAAAAAAATATTTTTTTAGTTACTTTGGAAAAAAAAATATTTTTTTAGTTACTTTGGAAAAAAAAATATTTTTTTAGTTTCTTTGGAAAAAAAAATATTTTTTTAGTTACTTTGGAAAAAAAAATATTTTTTTAGTTACTTTGGAAAAAAAAATATTTTTTTAGTTACTTTGGAAAAAAAAATATTTTTTTAGTTACTTTGGAAAAAAAAATATTTTTTTAGTTACTTTGGAAAAAAAAATATTTTTTTAGTTACTTTGGAAAAAAAAATATTTTTTAGTTACTTTGGAAAAAAAAATATTTTTTAGTTTCTTTGGAAAAAAAAATATTTTTTAGTTACTTTGGAAAAAAAAATATTTTTTTAGTTTCTTTGGGAAAAAAAATATTTTTTTAGTTACTTTGGAAAAAAAAATATTTTTTTAGTTACTTTGGAAAAAAAATATTTTTTAGTTACTTTGGAAAAAAAAATATTTTTTTAGTTTCTTTGGAAAAAAAATATATTTTTTAGTTACTTTGGAAAAAAAAAAAATTTTTTAGTTTCTTTGGGAAAAAAAAATTTTTTTTAGTTACTTTGGAAAAAAAAAATATTTTTTTAGTTACTTTGGGAAAAAATTTTTTTTTTTAGTTACTTTGGAAAACAATTTTTTTTTTTAGTTACTTTGGAAAAAAAAATATTTTTTTAGTTACTTTGGAAAAAAAATATTTTTTTTAGTTACTTTGGAAAAAAAAATATTTTTTTAGTTACTTTGGAAAAAAAATTATTTTTTTAGTTACTTTGGAAAAAAAAATATTTTTTTAGTTACTTTGGAAAAAAAAATATTTTTTTAGTTACTTTGGAAAAAAAAATATTTTTTTAGTTACTTTGGGAAAAAAAATATCTTTTTAGTTACTTTGGGGAAAAAAATAATTTTTTAGTTACTTTGGAAAAAAAAATTTTTTTTTAGTTACTTTGGAAAAAAAAAATATTTTTTTAGTTTCTTTGGAAAAAAAAATATTTTTTTAGTGACTTTGGAAAAAAAATATTTTTTTAGTTACTTTGGAAAAAAAAATATTTTTTTAGTTACTTTGGAAAAAAAAATATTTTTTTAGTTACTTTGGAAAAAAAAATATTTTTTTAGTTACTTTGGAAAAAAAAATATTTTTTTAGTTACTTTGGAAAAAAAAATATTTTTTTAGTTACTTTGGAAAAAAAAATATTTTTTTAGTTACTTTGGAAAAAAAAATATTTTTTTAGTTACTTTGGAAAAAAAAATATTTTTTTAGTTACTTTGGAAAAAAAAATATTTTTTTAGTTTCTTTGGAAAAAAAAATAATTTTTTAGTTACTTTGGAAAAAAAAATATTTTTTTAGTTTCTTTGGGAAAAAAAATATTTTTTTAGTTACTTTGGGAAAAAAAATATTTTTTTAGTTACTTTGGAAAAAAAAATATTTTTTTTAGTTACTTTGGAAAAAAAAATATTTTTTTAGTTACTTTGGAAAAAAAAATATTTTTTTAGTTACTTTGGAAAAAAATATATTTTTTTAGTTACTTTGGAAAAAAAAAAATTTTTTTAGTTACTTTGGAAAAAAAAAAAATTTTTTTAGTTACTTTGGAAAAAAAAATATTTTTTTAGTTACTTTGGAAACAAAAATATTATTTTAGTTACTTTGGAAAAAAAAATATTTTTTTAGTTACTTTGGAAAAAAAAATATTTTTTTAGTTACTTTGGAAAAAAAAATATTTTTTTAGTTACTTTGGAAAAAAAAATATTTTTTTAGTTACTTTGGAAAAAAAAATATTTTTTAGTTACTTTGGAAAAAAAAATATTTTTTTAGTTACTTTGGAAAAAAAAATATTTTTTTAGTTACTTTGGAAAAAAAAATATTTTTTTAGTTACTTTGGAAAAAAAATTATTTTTTTAGTTACTTTGGAAAAAAAAAATTTTTTTTAGTTACTTTGGAAAAAAAAAAAATTTTTTTAGTTACTTTGGAAAAAAAAATATTTTTTTAGTTACTTTGGAAAAAAAAATATTTTTTTAGTTACTTTGGAAAAAAAAATATTTTTTTAGTTACTTTGGAAAACAAAATATTTTTTTAGTTACTTTGGAAAAAAAAATATTTTTTTAGTTTCTTTGGAAAAAAAAAAAAAAAAATTGTTACTTTGGAAAAAAAAATATTTTTTTAGTTACTTTGGAAAAAAAAAATATTTTTTAGTTACTTTGGGAAAAAAAATATTTTTTTTGTTACTTTGGAAAAAAAAATATTTTTTTAGTTACTTTGGAAAAAAAAATATTTTTTTAGTTACTTTGGAAAAAAATATATATTTTTAGTTACTTTGGAAAAAAATATATTTTTTTAGTTACTTTGGAAAAAAAAATATTTTTTTAGTTACTTTGGAAAAAAAAATATTTTTTTAGTTACTTTGGAAAAAAAAATATTTTTTTAGTTACTTTGGAAAAAAAAATATTTTTTTAGTTACTTTGGAAAAAAAAATATTTTTTTAGTTACTTTGGAAAAAAAAATATTTTTTAGTTACTTTGGAAAAAAAAATATTTTTTTAGTTTCTTTGGAAAAAAAATATTTTTTTTAGTTACTTTGGAAAAAAAAATATTTTTTTAGTTTCTTTGGGAAAAAAAATATTTTTTTAGTTACTTTGGAAAAAAAAAATATTTTTTTAGTTACTTTGGGAAAAAAAATATTTTTTTAGTTACTTTGGAAAAAAAAATATTTTTTTAGTTTCTTTGGAAAAAAAAATATTTTTTTAGTTACTTTGGAAAAAAAAATTTTTTTTAGTTACTTTGGAAAAAAAAATATTTTTTTAGTTACTTTGGAAAAAAAATATTTTTTTAGTTACTTTGGAAAAAAAAATATTTTTTTAGTTACTTTGGAAAAAAATATATTTTTTTAGTTACTTTGGAAAAAAAAAAATTTTTTAGTTACTTTGGAAAAAAAAATATTTTTTTAGTTACTTTGGAAAAAAAAATATTTTTTTAGTTACTTTGGAAAAAAAAGTATTTTTTTAGTTTCTTTGGAAAAAAAAAAATTTTTTTAGTTACTTTGGAAAAAAAAAATATTTTTTTAGTTTCTTTGGGAAAAAAAATATTTTTTTAGTTACTTTGGGAAAAAAAATATTTTTTTAGTTACTTTGGAAAAAAAAATATTTTTTTAGTTACTTTGGAAAAAAAAATATTTTTTTAGTTACTTTGGAAAAAAAAATATTTTTTTAGTTACTTTGGAAAAAAATATATTTTTTTAGTTACTTTGGAAAAAAAAATATTTTTTTAGTTACTTTGGAAAAAAAAATATTTTTTTAGTTTCTTTGGAAAAAAAAAATTTTTTTAGTTACTTTGGAAAAAAAAATATTTTTTTAGTTTCTTTGGGAAAAAAAATATTTTTTTAGTTACTTTGGGAAAAAAAATATTTTTTTAGTTACTTTGGAAAAAAAAATATTTTTTTAGTTACTTTGGAAAAAAAAATATTTTTTTAGTTACTTTGGAAAAAAAAATATTTTTTTAGTTACTTTGGAAAAAAAAATATTTTTTTAGTTACTTTGGAAAAAAAAATATTTTTTTAGTTACTTTGGAAAAAAAATTATTTTTTTAGTTACTTTGGAAAAAAAAAAAAAATTTTAGTTACTTTGGAAAAAAAAAAAAATTTTAGTTACTTTGGAAAAAAAAATATTTTTTTAGTTACTTTGGAAACAAAAATATTTTTTTAGTTACTTTGGAAAAAAAAATATTTTTTTAGTTACTTTGGGAAAAAAAATATTTTTTTAGTTACTTTGGAAAAAAAAATATTTTTTTAGTTACTTTGGAAAAAAAAATATTTTTTTAGTTACTTTGGAAAAAAAAATATTTTTTTAGTTACTTTGGGAAAAAAAATATTTTTTAGTTACTTTGGAAAAAAAAATATTTTTTAGTTTCTTTGGAAAAAAAAAATTTTTTTTAGTTACTTTGGAAAAAAAAATATTTTTTTAGTTTCTTTGGGAAAAAAAATATTTTTTTAGTTACTTTGGAAAAAAAAATATTTTTTTAGTTACTTTGGAAAAAAAAATATTTTTTAGTTACTTTGGAAAAAAAATATTTTTTTAGTTTCTTTGGAAAAAAAATATTTTTTTTAGTTACTTTGGAAAAAAAAATATTTTTTTAGTTTCTTTGGGAAAAAAAATATTTTTTTAGTTACTTTGGAAAAAAAAAATATTTTTTTAGTTACTTTGGGAAAAAAAATATTTTTTTAGTTACTTTGGAAAAAAAAATATTTTTTTAGTTTCTTTGGAAAAAAAAAATATTTTTTTAGTTACTTTGGAAAAAAAATTATTTTTTTAGTTACTTTGGAAAAAAAAATATTTTTTTAGTTACTTTGGAAAAAAAAATATTTTTTAGTTACTTTGGAAAAAAAAATATTTTTTTAGTTACTTTGGAAAAAAAAATATTTTTTTAGTTACTTTGGAAAAAAATATATTTTTTTAGTTACTTTGGAAAAAAATATATATTTTTAGTTACTTTGGAAAAAAAAATATTTTTTTAGTTACTTTGGAAAAAAAAATATTTTTTTAGTTACTTTGGAAAAAAAAATATTTTTTTAGTTTCTTTGGAAAAAAAAAAATTTTTTAGTTACTTTGGAAAAAAAAATATTTTTTTAGTTTCTTTGGGAAAAAAAATATTTTTTTAGTTACTTTGGGAAAAAAAATATTTTTTTAGTTACTTTGGAAAAAAAAATATTTTTTTAGTTACTTTGGAAAAAAAAATATTTTTTTAGTTTCTTTGGAAAAAAAAATATTTTTTTAGTTACTTTGGAAAAAAAAATATTTTTTTAGTTACTTGGAAAAAAAAATATTTTTTTAGTTACTTTGGAAAAAAAAATATTTTTTTAGTTACTTTGGAAAAAAAATTATTTTTTTAGTTACTTTGGAAAAAAAAATATTTTTTTAGTTACTTTGGAAAAAAAAATATTTTTTTAGTTACTTTGGAAAAAAAAATATTTTTTTAGTTACTTTGGAAAAAAAATATTTTTTTAGTTACTTTGGAAAAAAAATATATTTTTTTAGTTACTTTGGAAAAAAATATATATTTTTAGTTACTTTGGAAAAAAAAATATTTTTTTAGTTACTTTGGAAAAAAAAATATTTTTTTAGTTACTTTGGAAAAAAAAATATTTTTTTAGTTTCTTTGGAAAAAAAAAAATTTTTTAGTTACTTTGGAAAAAAAAATATTTTTTTAGTTTCTTTGGGAAAAAAAATATTTTTTTAGTTACTTTGGGAAAAAAAATATTTTTTTAGTTACTTTGGAAAAAAAATATTTTTTTAGTTACTTTGGAAAAAAAAATATTTTTTTAGTTTCTTTGGAAAAAAAAATATTTTTTTAGTTACTTTGGAAAAAAAAAATATTTTTTTAGTTACTTGGAAAAAAAAATATTTTTTTAGTTACTTTGGAAAAAAAAATATTTTTTTAGTTACTTTGGAAAAAAAAATATTTTTTTAGTTACTTTGGAAAAAAAAATATTTTTTTAGTTACTTTGGAAAAAAAAATATTTTTTTAGTTACTTTGGAAAAAAAAATATTTTTTTAGTTACTTTGGAAAAAAAAATATTTTTTTAGTTACTTTGGAAAAAAAAATATTTTTTTAGTTACTTTGGAAAAAAAAATATTTTTTTAGTTACTTTGGAAAAAAAAAATATTTTTTTAGTTACTTTGGAAAAAAAATATTTTTTTAGTTTCTTTGGGAAAAAAAATATTTTTTTAGTTACTTTGGAAAAAAAAATATTTTTTTTAGTTTCTTTGGAAAAAAAAAAATTTTTTTAGTTACTTTGGAAAAAAAAATATTTTTTTAGTTTCTTTGGGAAAAAAAATATTTTTTTAGTTTCTTTGGAAAAAAAAATATTTTTTTAGTTACTTTGGAAAAAAAAATATTTTTTTAGTTTCTTGGGAAAAAAAATATTTTTTTAGTTACTTTGGAAAAAAAAATATTTTTTTAGTTTCTTTGGAAAAAAAAAATTTTTTTTAGTTACTTTGGAAAAAAAAAATTTTTTTTAGTTTCTTTGGGAAAAAAAATATTTTTTTAGTTACTTTGGAAAAAAAAATATTTTTTTAGTTACTTTGGAAAAAAAAATATTTTTTTAGTTACTTTGGAAAAAAAAATATTTTTTTAGTTACTTTGGAAAAAAAAATATTTTTTTAGTTACTTTGGAAAAAAAAATATTTTTTTAGTTACTTTGGAAAAAAAAATATTTTTTTAGTTACTTTGGAAAAAAAAATATTTTTTTAGTTTCTTTGGGAAAAAAAATATTTTTTTAGTTACTTTGGAAAAAAAAATATTTTTTTAGTTTCTTTGGAAAAAAAAAAATTTTTTTAGTTACTTTGGAAAAAAAAATATTTTTTTAGTTTCTTTGGGAAAAAAAATATTTTTTTAGTTTCTTTGGAAAAAAAAATATTTTTTTAGTTACTTTGGAAAAAAAAATATTTTTTTAGTTACTTTGGAAAAAAAAATATTTTTTTAGTTACTTTGGAAAAAAAAATATTTTTTTAGTTTCTTTGGAAAAAAAAAATTTTTTTAGTTACTTTGGAAAAAAAAATATTTTTTTAGTTTCTTTGGGAAAAAAAATATTTTTTTAGTTTCTTTGGAAAAAAAAATATTTTTTTAGTTACTTTGGAAAAAAAAATATTTTTTTAGTTTCTTTGGAAAAAAAAAAATTTTTTAGTTACTTTGGAAAAAAAAATATTTTTTTAGTTTCTTTGGGAAAAAAAATATTTTTTTAGTTACTTTGGGAAAAAAAATATTTTTTTAGTTACTTTGGAAAAAAAAATATTTTTTTAGTTACTTTGGAAAAAAAAATATTTTTTTAGTTTCTTTGGAAAAAAAAATATTTTTTTAGTTACTTTGGAAAAAAAAATATTTTTTTAGTTACTTGGAAAAAAAAATATTTTTTTAGTTACTTTGGAAAAAAAAATATTTTTTTAGTTACTTTGGAAAAAAAAATATTTTTTTAGTTACTTTGGAAAAAAAAATATTTTTTTAGTTACTTTGGAAAAAAAAATATTTTTTTAGTTACTTTGGAAAAAAAAATATTTTTTTAGTTACTTTGGAAAAAAAAATATTTTTTTAGTTACTTTGGAAAAAAAAATATTTTTTTAGTTACTTTGGAAAAAAAAATATTTTTTTAGTTACTTTGGAAAAAAAAATATTTTTTTAGTTACTTTGGAAAAAAAAATATTTTTTTAGTTTCTTTGGGAAAAAAAATATTTTTTTAGTTACTTTGGAAAAAAAAATATTTTTTTAGTTTCTTTGGAAAAAAAAAAATTTTTTTAGTTACTTTGGAAAAAAAAATATTTTTTTAGTTTCTTTGGGAAAAAAAATATTTTTTTAGTTTCTTTGGAAAAAAAAATATTTTTTTAGTTACTTTGGAAAAAAAAATATTTTTTTAGTTACTTTGGAAAAAAAAATATTTTTTTAGTTACTTTGGAAAAAAAATTATTTTTTTAGTTACTTTGGAAAAAAAATTATTTTTTTAGTTACTTTGGAAAAAAAAATATTTTTTTAGTTACTTTGGAAAAAAAAATATTTTTTTAGTTACTTTGGAAAAAAAAATGTTTTAGTTACTTTGGAAAAAAAAATATTTTTTTAGTTTCTTTGGAAAAAAAATATTTTTTTTAGTTACTTTGGAAAAAAAAATATTTTTTTAGTTTCTTTGGGAAAAAAAATATTTTTTTAGTTACTTTGGAAAAAAAAATATTTTTTTAGTTTCTTTGGAAAAAAAAAATTTTTTTTAGTTACTTTGGAAAAAAAAAATTTTTTTTAGTTTCTTTGGGAAAAAAAATATTTTTTTAGTTACTTTGGAAAAAAAAATATTTTTTTAGTTACTTTGGAAAAAAAAATATTTTTTTAGTTACTTTGGAAAAAAAAATATTTTTTTAGTTACTTTGGAAAAAAAAATATTTTTTTAGTTACTTTGGAAAAAAAAATATTTTTTTAGTTACTTTGGAAAAAAAAATATTTTTTTAGTTACTTTGGAAAAAAAAATATTTTTTTAGTTTCTTTGGGAAAAAAAATATTTTTTTAGTTACTTTGGAAAAAAAAATATTTTTTTAGTTTCTTTGGAAAAAAAAAAATTTTTTTAGTTACTTTGGAAAAAAAAATATTTTTTTAGTTTCTTTGGGAAAAAAAATATTTTTTTAGTTTCTTTGGAAAAAAAAATATTTTTTTAGTTACTTTGGAAAAAAAAATATTTTTTTAGTTACTTTGGAAAAAAAAATATTTTTTTAGTTACTTTGGAAAAAAAATTATTTTTTTAGTTACTTTGGAAAAAAAATTATTTTTTTAGTTACTTTGGAAAAAAAAATATTTTTTTAGTTACTTTGGAAAAAAAAATATTTTTTTAGTTACTTTGGAAAAAAAAAATGTTTTAGTTACTTTGGAAAAAAAAATATTTTTTTAGTTTCTTTGGAAAAAAAATATTTTTTTTAGTTACTTTGGAAAAAAAAATATTTTTTTAGTTTCTTTGGGAAAAAAAATATTTTTTTAGTTACTTTGGAAAAAAAAATATTTTTTTAGTTTCTTTGGAAAAAAAAAAAAATTTTTAGTTACTTTGGAAAAAAAAATATTTTTTTAGTTTCTTTGGGAAAAAAAATATTTTTTTAGTTACTTTGGGAAAAAAAATATTTTTTTAGTTACTTTGGAAAAAAAAATATTTTTTTAGTTACTTTGGAAAAAAAAATATTGTTTTAGTTTCTTTGGAAAAAAAAATATTTTTTTAGTTACTTTGGAAAAAAAAATATTTTTTTAGTTACTTTGGAAAAAAAAATATTTTTTTAGTTACTTTGGAAAAAAAAATATTTTTTTAGTTACTTTGGAAAAAAAAATATTTTTTTAGTTACTTTGGAAAAAAAAAATATTTTTTTAGTTACTTTGGAAAAAAAAATATTTTTTTAGTTACTTTGGAAAAAAAAATATTTTTTTAGTTACTTTGGAAAAAAAAAATATTTTTTTAGTTACTTTGGAAAAAAAAATATTTTTTTAGTTACTTTGGAAAAAAAAATATTTTTTTAGTTACTTTGGAAAAAAAAATATTTTTTTAGTTACTTTGGAAAAAAAAATATTTTTTTAGTTACTTTGGAAAAAAAAATATTTTTTTAGTTTCTTTGGAAAAAAAAAAAAATTTTTAGTTACTTTGGAAAAAAAAATATTTTTTTAGTTTCTTTGGGAAAAAAAATATTTTTTTAGTTACTTTGGGAAAAAAAATATTTTTTTAGTTACTTTGGAAAAAAAAATATTTTTTTAGTTACTTTGGAAAAAAAAATATTTTTTTAGTTTCTTTGGAAAAAAAAATATTTTTTAGTTACTTTGGAAAAAAAAATATTTTTTTAGTTACTTTGGAAAAAAAAATATTTTTTTAGTTACTTTGGAAAAAAAATATATTTTTTTAGTTACTTTGGAAAAAAAAATATTTTTTTAGTTACTTTGGAAAAAAAAATATTTTTTTAGTTACTTTGGAAAAAAAAATATTTTTTTAGTTACTTTGGGGAAAAAAATAATTTTTTAGTTACTTTGGAAAAAAAAATATTTTTTTAGTTTCTTTGGGAAAAAAAATATTTTTTTAGTTACTTTGGGAAAAAAAATATTTTTTTAGTTACTTTGGAAAAAAAAATATTTTTTTAGTTACTTTGGAAAAGAAAATATTTTTTTAGTTTCTTTGGAAAAAAAAATATTTTTTAGTTACTTTGGAAAAAAAAATATTTTTTTAGTTACTTTGGAAAAAAAAATATTTTTTTAGTTACTTTGGAAAAAAAATATATTTTTTTAGTTACTTTGGAAAAAAAAATATTTTTTTAGTTACTTTGGAAAAAAAAATATTTTTTTAGTTACTTTGGAAAAAAAAATATTTTTTTAGTTACTTTGGAAAAAAAAATATTTTTTTAGTTACTTTGGGGAAAAAAATAATTTTTTAGTTACTTTGGAAAAAAAAATTTTTTTTTAGTTACTTTGGAAAAAAAAAATATTTTTTTAGTTTCTTTGGAAAAAAAAATATTTTTTTAGTGACTTTGGAAAAAAAATATTTTTTTAGTTACTTTGGAAAAAAAAATATTTTTTTAGTTACTTTGGAAAAAAAAATATTTTTTTAGTTACTTTGGAAAAAAAAATATTTTTTTAGTTACTTTGGAAAAAAAAATATTTTTTTAGTTACTTTGGAAAAAAATATATTTTTTTAGTTACTTTGGAAAAAAAAATATTTTTTTAGTTACTTTGGAAAAAAAAATATTTTTTTAGTTACTTTGGAAAAAAAAATATTTTTTTAGTTACTTTGGAAAAAAATATATTTTTTTAGTTTCTTTGGAAAAAAAAAATAATTTTTTAGTTACTTTGGAAAAAAAAATATTTTTTTAGTTTCTTTGGGAAAAAAAATATTTTTTTAGTTACTTTGGGAAAAAAAATATTTTTTTAGTTACTTTGGAAAAAAAAATATTTTTTTAGTTACTTTGGAAAAAAAAATATTTTTTTAGTTTCTTTGGAAAAAAAAATATTTTTTTAGTTACTTTGGAAAAAAAAATATTTTTTTAGTTACTTTGGAAAAAAAAATATTTTTTTAGTTACTTTGGAAAAAAAATATTTTTTTAGTTACTTTGGAAAAAAAAATATTTTTTTTAGTTACTTTGGAAAAAAAAATATTTTTTTAGTTACTTTGGAAAAAAAAATATTTTTTTAGTTACTTTGGAAAAAAAATTATTTTTTTAGTTACTTTGGAAAAAAAAAAATTTTTTTAGTTACTTTGGAAAAAAAAAATATTTTTTTAGTTACTTTGGAAAAAAAAATATTTTTTTAGTTACTTTGGAAACAAAAATATTTTTTTAGTTACTTTGGAAAAAAAAATATTTTTTTAGTTACTTTGGAAAAAAAAATATTTTTTTAGTTACTTTGGAAAAAAAAATATTTTTTTAGTTACTTTGGAAAAAAAAATATTTTTTTAGTTACTTTGGAAAAAAAAATATTTTTTTAGTTACTTTGGAAAAAAAAATATTTTTTTAGTTACTTTGGAAAAAAAAATATTTTTTTAGTTACTTTGGAAAAAAAAATATTTTTTTAGTTACTTTGGGGAAAAAAATAATTTTTTAGTTACTTTGGAAATTTTTTTTTTTTTTAGTTACTTTGGAAAAAAAAATTTTTTTTTAGTTTCTTTGGAAAAAAAAATATTTTTTTAGTGACTTTGGAAAAAAATTATTTTTTTAGTTACTTTGGAAAAAAAAATATTTTTTTAGTTACTTTGGAAAAAAAAATATTTTTTTAGTTACTTTGGAAAAAAAAATATTTTTTTAGTTACTTTGGAAAAAAAAATATTTTTTTAGTTACTTTGGAAAAAAATATTTTTTTTTAGTTACTTTGGAAAAAAAAATATTTTTTTAGTTACTTTGGAAAAAAAAATATTTTTTTAGTTACTTTGGAAAAAAAAATATTTTTTTAGTTACTTTGGAAAAAAAAATATTTTTTTAGTTTCTTTGGAAAAAAAAATATTTTTTTAGTTACTTTGGAAAAAAAAATATTTTTTTAGTTTCTTTGGGAAAAAAATATTTTTTTAGTTACTTTGGGAAAAAAAATATTTTTTTAGTTACTTTGGAAAAAAATATATTTTTTTAGTTACTTTGGAAAAAAAAATATTTTTTTAGTTTCTTTGGAAAAAAATATATTTTTTAGTTACTTTGGAAAAAAAAATATTTTTTTAGTTTCTTTGGGAAAAAAAATATTTTTTTAGTTACTTTGGAAAAAAAAATATTTTTTTTAGTTACTTTGGAAAAAAAAATATTTTTTTAGTTACTTTGGAAAAAAAATTATTTTTTTAGTTACTTTGGAAAAAAAAATATTTTTTTAGTTACTTTGGAAAAAAAAATATTTTTTTAGTTACTTTGGAAAAAAAAATATTTTTTTAGTTTCTTTGGAAAAAGAAATATTTTTTTAGTTTCTTTGGAAAAAAAAATATTTTTTAGTTACTTTGGAAAAAAAAATATTTTTTTAGTTTCTTTGGGAAAAAAAATATTTTTTTAGTTACTTTGGAAAAAAAAAATATTTTTTTAGTTACTTTGGGAAAAAAATATTTTTTTAGTTACTTTGGAAAAAAAAATATTTTTTTAGTTTCTTTGGAAAAAAAAATATTTTTTTAGTTACTTTGGAAAAAAAATTATTTTTTTAGTTACTTTGGAAAAAAAAATATTTTTTTAGTTACTTTGGAAAAAAAAATATTTTTTTAGTTACTTTGGAAAAAAAAATATTTTTTAGTTACTTTGGAAAAAAAAATATTTTTTTAGTTACTTTGGAAAAAAAAATATTTTTTTAGTTACTTTGGAAAAAAAAATATTTTTTTAGTTTCTTTGGAAAAAAAAAATTTTTTTTAGTTACTTTGGAAAAAAAAATATTTTTTTAGTTTCTTTGGGAAAAAAAACATTTTTTTAGTTACTTTGGGAAAAAAAATATTTTTTTAGTTACTTTGGAAAAAAAAATATTTTTTTAGTTACTTTGGAAAAAAAAATATTTTTTTAGTTACTTTGGAAAAAAATATTTTTTTTTAGTTACTTTGGAAAAAAAAATATTTTTTTAGTTACTTTGGAAAAAAAAATATTTTTTTAGTTACTTTGGAAAAAAAATTATTTTTTTAGTTACTTTGGAAAAAAATATTTTTTTTTAGTTACTTTGGAAAAAAAAATATTTTTTTAGTTACTTTGGAAAAAAAAATATTTTTTTAGTTACTTTGGAAAAAAAAATATTTTTTTAGTTACTTTGGAAAAAAAAATATTTTTTTAGTTACTTTGGAAAAAAAAATATTTTTTTAGTTTCTTTGGAAAAAAAAAATAATTTTTTAGTTACTTTGGAAAAAAAAATATTTTTTTAGTTACTTTGGAAAAAAAAATATTTTTTTAGTTACTTTGGAAAAAAAAATATTTTTTTAGTTACTTTGGAAAAAAAAATATTTTTTTAGTTACTTTGGAAAAAAAAATATTTTTTTAGTTACTTTGGAAAAAAAAATATTTTTTTAGTTTCTTTGGAAAAAAAAAAAAATTTTTTAGTTACTTTGGAAAAAAAAATATTTTTTTAGTTACTTTGGAAAAAAAAATATTTTTTTAGTTACTTTGGAAAAAAAAATATTTTTTTAGTTTCTTTGGAAAAAAAAATATTTTTTTAGTTACTTTGGAAAAAAAAATATTTTTTTAGTTACTTTGGAAAAAAAATATTTTTTTAGTTACTTTGGAAAAAAAAATATTTTTTTAGTTACTTTGGAAAAAAAAATATTTTTTTTAGTTACTTTGGAAAAAAAAATATTTTTTTAGTTACTTTGGAAAAAAAAATATTTTTTTAGTTACTTTGGAAAAAAAATTATTTTTTTAGTTACTTTGGAAAAAAAATTTTTTTTTTAGTTACTTTGGAAAAAAAAAATATTTTTTTAGTTACTTTGGAAAAAAAAATATTTTTTTAGTTACTTTGGAAACAAAAATATTTTTTTAGTTACTTTGGAAAAAAAAATATTTTTTTAGTTACTTTGGAAAAAAAAATATTTTTTTAGTTACTTTGGAAAAAAAAATATTTTTTTAGTTACTTTGGAAAAAAAAATATTTTTTTAGTTACTTTGGAAAAAAATATATTTTTTTAGTTACTTTGGAAAAAAAAATATTTTTTTAGTTACTTTGGAAAAAAAAATATTTTTTTAGTTACTTTGGAAAAAAAAATATTTTTTTAGTTACTTTGGGGAAAAAAATATTTTTTTAGTTACTTTGGAAAATTTTTTTTTTTTTAGTTACTTTGGAAAAAAAAAATATTTTTTTAGTTTCTTTGGAAAAAAAAATATTTTTTTAGTGACTTTGGAAAAAAATTATTTTTTTAGTTACTTTGGAAAAAAAAATATTTTTTTAGTTACTTTGGAAAAAAAAATATTTTTTTAGTTACTTTGGAAAAAAAAATATTTTTTTAGTTACTTTGGAAAAAAAAATATTTTTTTAGTTACTTTGGAAAAAAATATTTTTTTTTAGTTACTTTGGGAAAAAAAATATTTTTTTAGTTACTTTGGAAAAAAAAATATTTTTTTAGTTACTTTGGAAAAAAAAATATTTTTTTAGTTACTTTGGAAAAAAAAATATTTTTTTAGTTTCTTTGGAAAAAAAAATATTTTTTTAGTTACTTTGGAAAAAAAAATATTTTTTTAGTTTCTTTGGGAAAAAAATATTTTTTTAGTTACTTTGGGAAAAAAAATATTTTTTTAGTTACTTTGGAAAAAAAAATATTTTTTTAGTTACTTTGGAAAAAAAAATATTTTTTTAGTTTCTTTGGAAAAAAAAATATTTTTTTAGTTACTTTGGAAAAAAAAATATTTTTTTAGTTACTTTGGGAAAAAAAATATTTTTTTAGTTACTTTGGAAAAAAAAATATTTTTTTAGTTACTTTGGAAAAAATAATATTTTTTTTAGTTACTTTGGAAAAAAAAATATTTTTTTAGTTACTTTGGAAAAAAAATATTTTTTTAGTTACTTTGGAAAAAAAATTATTTTTTTAGTTACTTTGGAAAAAAAAATTTTTTTTTAGTTACTTTGGAAAAAAAAATATTTTTTTAGTTTCTTTGGAAAAATAAATATTTTTTTAGTTACTTTGGGAAAAAAAATATTTTTTTAGTTACTTTGGAAAAAAAAATATTTTTTTAGTTACTTTGGAAAAAAAAATATTTTTTTAGTTACTTTGGAAAAAAAAATATTTTTTTAGTTACTTTGGAAAAAAAAATATTTTTTAGTTACTTTGGAAAAAAAAATATTTTTTTAGTTACTTTGGAAAAAAAAATATTTTTTTAGTTACTTTGGAAAAAAAAATATTTTTTTAGTTACTTTGGGAAAAAAAATATTTTTTTAGTTACTTTGGAAAAAAAAATATTTTTTTAGTTACTTTGGAAAAAAAAATATTTTTTAGTTACTTTGGAAAAAAAAATATTTTTTTAGTTTCTTTGGAAAAAAAAATATTTTTTAGTTACTTTGGAAAAAAAAATATTTTTTTAGTTTCTTTGGGAAAAAAAATATTTTTTTAGTTACTTTGGAAAAAAAATATATTTTTTTAGTTACTTTGGGAAAAAAATATTTTTTTAGTTACTTTGGAAAAAAAAATATTTTTTTAGTTTCTTTGGAAAAAAAAATATTTTTTTAGTTACTTTGGAAAAAAAATTATTTTTTTAGTTACTTTGGAAAAAAAAATATTTTTTTAGTTACTTTGGAAAAAAAAATATTTTTTTAGTTACTTTGGAAAAAAAAATATTTTTTTAGTTACTTTGGAAAAAAAAATATTTTTTTAGTTACTTTGGAAAAAAATATATTTTTTTAGTTACTTTGGAAAAAAAAATATTTTTTTAGTTTCTTTGGAAAAAAAAATTTTTTTTTAGTTACTTTGGAAAAAAAAATATTTTTTTAGTTTCTTTGGGAAAAAAAACATTTTTTTAGTTACTTTGGGAAAAAAAATATTTTTTTAGTTACTTTGGAAAAAAAAATATTTTTTTAGTTACTTTGGAAAAAAAAATATTTTTTTAGTTACTTTGGAAAAAAATATATTTTTTTAGTTACTTTGGAAAAAAAAATATTTTTTTAGTTACTTTGGAAAAAAAAATATTTTTTTAGTTACTTTGGAAAAAAAATTATTTTTTTAGTTACTTTGGAAAAAAAAAATTTTTTTTAGTTACTTTGGAAAAAAAAAAAATTTTTTAGTTACTTTGGAAAAAAAAATATTTTTTTAGTTACTTTGGAAACAAAAATATTTTTTTAGTTACTTTGGAAAAAAAAATATTTTTTTAGTTACTTTGGAAAAAAAAATATTTTTTTAGTTACTTTGGAAAAAAAAATATTTTTTTAGTTTCTTTGGAAAAAAAAATATTTTTTTAGTTACTTTGGAAAAAAAAATATTTTTTTAGTTACTTTGGAAAAAAAATATTTTTTTAGTTACTTTGGAAAAAAAAAAAATTTTTAGTTACTTTGGAAAAAAAAATATTTTTTTAGTTTCTTTGGAAAAAAAATATTTTTTTTAGTTACTTTGGAAAAAAAAATATTTTTTTAGTTTCTTTGGGAAAAAAAATATTTTTTTAGTTACTTTGGAAAAAAAAATATTTTTTTAGTTACTTTGGAAAAAAAAATATTTTTTAGTTACTTTGGAAAAAAAAATATTTTTTTAGTTACTTTGGAAAAAAATATATTTTTTTAGTTACTTTGGAAAAAAATATATTTTTTTAGTTACTTTGGAAAAAAAAATATTTTTTTAGTTACTTTGGAAAAAAAAATATTTTTTTAGTTACTTTGGAAAAAAAATTTTTTTTTTAGTTTCTTTGGAAAAAAAAAAAAATTTTAGTTACTTTGGAAAAAAAAATATTTTTTTAGTTTCTTTGGGAAAAAAAATATTTTTTTAGTTTCTTTGGAAAAAAAAATATTTTTTTAGTTACTTTGGAAAAAAAAATATTTTTTTAGTTACTTTGGAAAAAAAAAAAATTTTTTAGTTACTTTGGAAAAAAAAATATTTTTTTAGTTACTTTGGAAAAAAAAATATTTTTTTAGTTACTTTGGAAAAAAATAATTTTTTTAGTTACTTTGGAAAAAAAATATTTTTTTAGTTACTTTGGAAAAAAAAATATTTTTTTAGTTACTTTGGAAAAAAAAATATTTTTTTAGTTACTTTGGAAAAAAAAATATTTTTTTAGTTACTTTGGAAAAAAAAATATTTTTTTAGTTACTTTGGGAAAAAAAATATTTTTTTAGTTACTTTGGAAAAAAAAATATTTTTTTAGTTACTTTGGAAAAAAAAATATTTTTTAGTTACTTTGGAAAAAAAAATATTTTTTTAGTTTCTTTGGAAAAAAATATATATTTTTTAGTTACTTTGGAAAAAAAATATTTTTTTAGTTTCTTTGGGAAAAAAAATATTTTTTTAGTTACTTTGGAAAAAAAAAATATTTTTTTAGTTACTTTGGGAAAAAAAATATTTTTTTAGTTACTTTGGAAAAAAAAATATTTTTTTAGTTTCTTTGGAAAAAAAAATATTTTTTTAGTTACTTTGGAAAAAAAAATATTTTTTTAGTTACTTTGGAAAAAAAAATATTTTTTTAGTTACTTTGGAAAAAAAAAATATTTTTTAGTTACTTTGGAAAAAAAAATATTTTTTTAGTTACTTTGGAAAAAAAAATATTTTTTTAGTTACTTTGGAAAAAAATATATTTTTTTAGTTACTTTGGAAAAAAAATATTTTTTAGTTACTTTGGAAAAAAAAATATTTTTTTAGTTACTTTGGAAAAAAAAATATTTTTTTAGTTACTTTGGAAAAAAAAATATTTTTTTAGTTTCTTTGGAAAAAAAAAAATTTTTTTAGTTACTTTGGAAAAAAAAATATTTTTTTAGTTTCTTTGGGAAAAAAAACATTTTTTTAGTTACTTTGGGAAAAAAAATATTTTTTTAGTTACTTTGGAAAAAAAAATATTTTTTTAGTTACTTTGGAAAAAAAAATATTTTTTTAGTTACTTTGGAAAAAAAAATATTTTTTTAGTTACTTTGGAAAAAAAAATATTTTTTTAGTTACTTTGGAAAAAAAAATATTTTTTTAGTTACTTTGGAAAAAAAATTATTTTTTTAGTTACTTTGGAAAAAAAAAATTTTTTTTAGTTACTTTGGAAAAAAAAAAAATTTTTTAGTTACTTTGGAAAAAAAAATATTTTTTTAGTTACTTTGGAAACAAAAATATTTTTTTAGTTACTTTGGAAAAAAAAATATTTTTTTAGTTACTTTGGAAAAAAAAATATTTTTTTAGTTACTTTGGAAAAAAAAATATTTTTTTAGTTACTTTGGAAAAAAAAATATTTTTTTAGTTTCTTTGGAAAAAAATATATTTTTTTAGTTACTTTGGAAAAAAAATATTTTTTTAGTTACTTTGGAAAAAAAAATATTTTTTTAGTTACTTTGGAAAAAAAAATATTTTTTTAGTTACTTTGGAAAAAAAAATATTTTTTTAGTTACTTTGGAAAAAAAAATATTTTTTTAGTTACTTTGGAAAAAAAAATATTTTTTTAGTTACTTTGGAAAAAAAAATATTTTTTAGTTACTTTGGAAAAAAAAATATTTTTTTAGTTTCTTTGGAAAAAAAATATATTTTTTAGTTACTTTGGAAAAAAAAATATTTTTTTAGTTTCTTTGGGAAAAAAAATATTTTTTTAGTTACTTTGGAAAAAAAAATATTTTTTTAGTTACTTTGGGAAAAAAAATATTTTTTAGTTACTTTGGAAAAAAAAATATTTTTTTAGTTTCTTTGGAAAAAAAATATATTTTTTAGTTACTTTGGAAAAAAAAATATTTTTTTAGTTTCTTTGGGAAAAAAAATATTTTTTTAGTTTCTTTGGAAAAAAAATATTTTTTTAGTTACTTTGGAAAAAAAAATATTTTTTTAGTTACTTTGGGAAAAAAAATATTTTTTTAGTTACTTTGGAAAAAAAAATATTTTTTTAGTTTCTTTGGAAAAAAAAATATTTTTTTAGTTACTTTGGAAAAAAAAATATTTTTTTAGTTACTTTGGAAAAAAAAATATTTTTTTAGTTACTTTGGAAAAAAAAATATTTTTTTAGTTACTTTGGAAAAAAAAATATTTTTTTAGTTACTTTGGAAAAAAAAATATTTTTTTAGTTACTTTGGAAAAAAATATTTTTTTTTAGTTACTTTGGAAAAAAATATATTTTTTTAGTTACTTTGGAAAAAAAAATATTTTTTTAGTTACTTTGGAAAAAAAAATATTTTTTTAGTTACTTTGGAAAAAAAAAAAATTTTTAGTTTCTTTGGAAAAAAAAAATTTTTTTTAGTTACTTTGGAAAAAAAAATATTTTTTTAGTTTCTTTGGGAAAAAAAATATTTTTTTAGTTACTTTGGGAAAAAAAATATTTTTTTAGTTACTTTGGAAAAAAAAATATTTTTTTAGTTACTTTGGAAAAAAAAATATTTTTTTAGTTTCTTTGGAAAAAAAAATATTTTTTTAGTTACTTTGGAAAAAAAAATATTTTTTTAGTTACTTTGGAAAAAAAAATATTTTTTTAGTTACTTTGGAAAAAAAAATATTTTTTTAGTTACTTTGGAAAAAAAAATATTTTTTTAGTTACTTTGGAAAAAAAAATATTTTTTTAGTTACTTTGGAAAAAATTTTATTTTTTTAGTTACTTTGGAAAAAAAAATATTTTTTTAGTTACTTTGGAAAAAAAAATATTTTTTTAGTTACTTTGGAAAAAAAAATATTTTTTAGTTACTTTGGAAAAAAAAATATTTTTTTAGTTACTTTGGAAAAAAAAATATTTTTTTAGTTACTTTGGAAAAAAAAATATTTTTTTAGTTACTTTGGAAAAAAAAAATATTTTTTTAGTTTCTTTGGAAAAAAAACATTTTTTTAGTTACTTTGGGAAAAAAAATATTTTTTTAGTTACTTTGGAAAAAAAAATATTTTTTTAGTTACTTTGGAAAAAAAAATATTTTTTTAGTTACTTTGGAAAAAAATATTTTTTTTTAGTTACTTTGGAAAAAAAAAATATTTTTTTAGTTACTTTGGAAAAAAAAATATTTTTTTAGTTACTTTGGAAAAAAAATTATTTTTTTAGTTACTTTGGAAAAAAATATTTTTTTTTAGTTACTTTGGAAAAAAAAATATTTTTTTAGTTACTTTGGAAAAAAAAATATTTTTTTAGTTACTTTGGAAAAAAAATATTTTTTTAGTTACTTTGGAAAAAAAAATATTTTTTTAGTTACTTTGGAAAAAAAAATATTTTTTTAGTTTCTTTGGAAAAAAAAAATAATTTTTTAGTTACTTTGGAAAAAAAAATATTTTTTTAGTTACTTTGGAAAAAAAAATATTTTTTTAGTTACTTTGGAAAAAAAAATATTTTTTTAGTTTCTTTGGAAAAAAAAATATTTTTTTAGTTACTTTGGAAAAAAAAATATTTTTTTAGTTACTTTGGAAAAAAAAATATTTTTTTAGTTACTTTGGAAAAAAAAATATTTTTTTAGTTACTTTGGAAAAAAAAATATTTTTTTTAGTTACTTTGGAAAAAAAAATATTTTTTTAGTTACTTTGGAAAAAAAAATATTTTTTTAGTTACTTTGGAAAAAAAATTATTTTTTTAGTTACTTTGGAAAAAAAAAATTTTTTTTAGTTACTTTGGAAAAAAAAAATATTTTTTTAGTTACTTTGGAAAAAAAAATATTTTTTTAGTTACTTTGGAAACAAAAATATTTTTTTAGTTACTTTGGAAAAAAAAATATTTTTTTAGTTACTTTGGAAAAAAAAATATTTTTTTAGTTACTTTGGAAAAAAAAATATTTTTTTAGTTACTTTGGAAAAAAAAATATTTTTTTAGTTACTTTGGAAAAAAATATATTTTTTTAGTTACTTTGGAAAAAAAAATATTTTTTTAGTTACTTTGGAAAAAAAAATATTTTTTTAGTTACTTTGGAAAAAAAAATATTTTTTTAGTTACTTTGGGGAAAAAAATATTTTTTTAGTTACTTTGGAAAATATTTTTTTTTTTAGTTACTTTGGAAAAAAAAAATATTTTTTTAGTTTCTTTGGAAAAAAAAATATTTTTTTAGTGACTTTGGAAAAAAATTATTTTTTTAGTTACTTTGGAAAAAAAAATATTTTTTTAGTTACTTTGGAAAAAAAAATATTTTTTTAGTTACTTTGGAAAAAAAAATATTTTTTTAGTTACTTTGGAAAAAAAAATATTTTTTTAGTTACTTTGGAAAAAAATATTTTTTTTTAGTTACTTTGGGAAAAAAAATATTTTTTTAGTTACTTTGGAAAAAAAAATATTTTTTTAGTTACTTTGGAAAAAAAAATATTTTTTTAGTTACTTTGGAAAAAAAAATATTTTTTTAGTTTCTTTGGAAAAAAAAATATTTTTTTAGTTACTTTGGAAAAAAAAATATTTTTTTAGTTTCTTTGGGAAAAAAATATTTTTTTAGTTACTTTGGGAAAAAAAATATTTTTTTAGTTACTTTGGAAAAAAAAATATTTTTTTAGTTACTTTGGAAAAAAAAATATTTTTTTTAGTTTCTTTGGAAAAAAAAATATTTTTTTAGTTACTTTGGAAAAAAAAATATTTTTTTAGTTACTTTGGGAAAAAAAATATTTTTTTAGTTACTTTGGAAAAAAAAAATATTTTTTAGTTTCTTTGGAAAAAAAAATATTTTTTTAGTTACTTTGGAAAAAAAAATATTTTTTTAGTTTCTTTGGGAAAAAAATATTTTTTTAGTTACTTTGGGAAAAAAAATATTTTTTTAGTTACTTTGGAAAAAAAAATATTTTTTTAGTTACTTTGGAAAAAAAAATATTTTTTTAGTTACTTTGGGAAAAAAAATATTTTTTTAGTTACTTTGGAAAAAAAAATATTTTTTTAGTTACTTTGGAAAAAAAAATATTTTTTTTAGTTACTTTGGAAAAAAAAAAATTTTTTTAGTTACTTTGGAAAAAAAAATATTTTTTTAGTTACTTTGGAAAAAAAATTATTTTTTTAGTTACTTTGGAAAAAAAAATTTTTTTTAGTTACTTT